>NC_088241.1:30852303-30860668 GCF_036934945.1 Oncorhynchus masou masou | reverse complement strand
AAAAAATAGGCTGTATAGGTTTTCACGTTCCGTTTGTTGTTTTGCATGTTTAAGTTATTTTCATGTCGTTCGTTTTCATTAAAGAACATGAGTAACCACCACGCTGCATTTTGGTCCGCTTCTCCTTCAACAGACGCCATTACACCTCCATTTGGGAGGAATAACTGAATCGTCCTCCAACAGCCTCTCTGTCTCACTTTCCCGATCAATTTCTTCTAAAATTGTTTGTATATCTGTATATATCGACTTCGATTTAGCTTTCCCTGACTTAGTCGCCATACTGATTGATATATAAACAGCTGAAGATGCCCTTTACCAAAATAGTGCTGTGCGTAACACGCGTGGCTCCTTCCAGTATGAATCTTCAATGGCGAATGACCCTCTTTACACTGGAGTTTACTACATGGCTTGGTCTTCCAACACATAACCATTACATATTGCCGTTTACCTCAGCTCATTGGCTATCTACCAAGCTAGATTTCAAGATGATCAGTGGTCATTGGGTTAAAATACAGTCAATCAACGAAAGAGCGGTCATATCATTGGTGCACAATGAGGTCATTACTTTTTGTCTTCAAATCGGTTTCTTTCAGTCTATACGTCACGAAATGACACATCAAGTTTGGTTGTGTTATAAACAACCAGTTGATTACCAATGAAACCAAACATGACTGGATAAAGTCACGTTTAGTGTGTATATTTACATCGAATGTTTAGTCAAAAATTTAATGAGACAGGATTCAGAAAACAAAATGTTTCGTGTTAGGCTATAAAATTGATTTTATCAAACAAAAGACCATTCATTGTGTAACAATGAGCATTGGGATTTGCAAACAGAGGAAGATCGTCAAAGGTAAACAATTTATTTTATTGCAATTTGTGATTTTGTTACGCCTGTGCTGGTTGAAATAGTTTTTTTATGGGGCTCTGTCCTCAGATAATCGCATCGTATTCTTTCGCAGTAAATCCTTTTTTAAATCTGACAACGCAGTTGGATTAACAAGATTCTAGGCTTTTGAACCATGTGAGACACTTGTATTTTCAGGAATGTTTAATATGACTATTTATGTAGCGATCAACGTATGTTGTCTAATTTAATCCCGCTAACGGGATCTGTGTGCAGAGGCTAGCAGCATCAGCCACCTGCACAGGATGGAAGCCACGTCTGACTCTTGTTCTATTCCCATTTACAGCCAGGTGTAGGTGAATATGATTATGTAAAAAAGATACCTCAAAATGGGTCATGTCATTGAATACTGTATGCATTTGTTAAAAAGTTAAAGCTGGAGAGTTGAACATGTGTAAAACAAATTGAGAGATTTTTATCATTGCTCTCTGTATAAAGTCATCATTGACTGTTCAAATGCCAATGCCTAATTAACAGTCAATATTTGTTGTATATGGGGCTATCCAAATAATCTGTTGATAAACAACTGCTTGCTAAGGTTAGGGTTAGGTTTAGAATGAGGATTAAGGTTAGGGCTAGCGATAGGGTAACAATTACGTTTAGGATAACGGTTAAGGTTATGGCTATGGTTCGGGTTAGTAGATTGTAGATGTGATTGCTGTCAACATTTCAACTATCTACAATTTTAAAACTCCACAAATGTTTAAATGACATCAGTCTTAAACAGTAATAAAAGGGATGAGTTGTCAGTGATATTGCAACAAAACAGGATTCAAAGCATGAGAAAAGGCCGGCAATAACTTCAATTGGGTATGCCTCCACAGCTAATAACAGAAAGGTCAGATTTGTTTAGATTTTAAATCTGCCAAATGACATAAGGCAAAGATGATCTAGCTTTGTTTTGTAAGTATCAGATGTGCAATTATTTGGGCTAAAACAATGTCTAAATGTTACGATTTACTAGAAGTAGTGGGTGAAATCAGGCGCAGAGAGCAGGGTTCAGTAGATTGTCAATTTATTCTCCGGTGCACAAAAAATGGTCACGCCACCACACATACAATTGATCAGCCCAAACACATGACCAAAATAGTCCGGAGAATATATACATGAAACCCACCAACAACAGAGTAACAAAAAACAAGCCCACAAATACCCAGTGGGGCTAGTGACCTTAAATAGCCTACAAACAAACAGAAATAAACAGAAACAAACGGAAAGGGAATCGATGGCAGCTAATAGGCCGGCGACGACGACCGCCCGACCACCGCCCGAACAGGAAGAGGCACCATCTTCGGCCAGATTCGTGACACTAAACGTTTAATAGAAAGGTTGTCAATTGCATTTAAGGGGATAACATCTGTTTACAGATTTATGTGGTCCCAGACAGCGTCTGTTAATTTGACATCAGAGTGACGTGGGTGACCAGCTCAGGTTGACAACAGATGTGTTGCGGGAAGCTGAGTATTGTGCACCATCTGTGTGTTACACATCCCCGTAACCACACAGAGGTCCCCAGAATGTCTCTGCTGTGTTTAACAACCCCTTCACAGCTGCCCTTTCATTTGCACACACTACTATGCCCTAAAATGGAAAAGCTTATGCTTGCTCACAGACAGTGAACAATGACGGCCTAGCTTAGTGTCATGCTGTGTCAGTGTCATGTTGCCTAGCAGGAGATTCCTCATGGTAGCAGTCTTCGTCCTTTGAGATTGACTTCCACAGTATACAGACCTGCAGCCCGCTTAGTGACAGGGTAAACACCTGTGGACAGTGTTGAGAAGGAGGAGGATGTAATTTCCCGTTTAGCAGCCTTTTGCCTCCATGGGGGATTTGGAAATGTTGCTGGTGCATATTTGGTTTTCCTGACTCCTGTCCTCGTGCAGTAGCAGTTGGAGGTGTCTCCGCAGGGGTGTCGTGATTGATATCCATGGTGCTTAGGAGAACTGTTCGACAAAACTGTTTTTCCTCAAATGCTGCTGATGCAGCAGAGGGACGATTTAAAAGGCAGATGGTAATCTCCAGGTTGCTCCCTCTACTGTGCTCTCCTCTGCACGCTCTCTTTCCTTCACTCTCTCACAATTTTTCACTCTCTTTTGCTCTCTCCCCTCACCTTTTTTCCTCTCACTTTCCATCTTTCTCATCTCTCTCTCTCTCTCTCTCTCTCTCTCTCTCTCTCTCTCTCTCTCTCTCTCTCTCTCTCTCTCTGTTTCCTCCCTCTCTCTTTACCTTATTTTTTTCCCTCCTCCACTCCACTCTAACCCAACCCAAAATGCTTTTCCCTACTGTTTGAGATAAGTAGCACTCCAGTGATTTGTCTCTGTCCAGCCACCTGCATCTATTCATGGATATGTAGGAGCAGCTAAACCTATACTGCCTGTCGACTGCAGCACGTGTCAACATTTCATAGCATCTCCAACTGAGACACCAGTGAGCTGGAGCAGGAAAAGGCATGCTGCTGGGGACAGAGGGTGACAAAATGTCAAAAGCATTTTAATAGCTTTGAAATGGCCACATCATTCCATGGAAATGGCACACAAATTCAGTTAGCAAACTAATAACAAGTGGCATAAAGAAACTAGAATGGCCTTTAGGTTTGGAGAAAAGTATAATCATTTCAACTATTACTATCTATCATATATGGGACATTCTTTGTTGTTGAGTTTTCTCATGATGTATTATATTGACTCAGAATAGAGTAGAGAATTCAGTCACAATGTGTCCCATATGTCAGCCATCCATTTTCCATCCTCCATTATCAAGTCATTTGGAAAGATTTGTACCAGGTCTCCCTACTTGGACCAAAATCATGTCAATTTCCCATGTATTTGTCCATCTCTTTTGAACTTGTATAATTAAAATAGGGTCTGCCAGGAATCTGAGTGTCACAGAGTGTCACACAATATGTTCCAGATTAACTCTTCACGCCAAAGTTAGACAACTAAATAATAAATGCTCATCATCCCCATACTAATGATGTATTTTTCTGTCCCCCTAAATGCACAGCGCTAATTATGGAAAAAGTTATTATCAAGTAGTAAACCGTAGTTAAATGTAAGTAGGTTACTACATTGAGATTTACATTTTTGAAGGTTCCTCTTCAGAAACTGATTGCAGCACACCACATATTAGCCATTCAAGAAGGCATCTTAATTGCAGCTGCACACTTGACCTCCTGGAACAAGCATCTCCAATCCAGGTGCACAACAGGCCTGCTGTACTGCAAAGGTGAAGAGGTCTATCGGAGTGGTTAAAGGCTGTTATTTGCTTTCACACATGCCAGTTACAGCAGCACAATCCAAGTCCTCCCCTCTAAATACACCGTCATTAAGAGTAATTACCGACATGGAGGCAAACAAGGCTGAGCTGGAAAAAATAAGGAGAGTGAGAGGTTGCACACCAATGAGCTCAAACCTGACCTCTGCTCTCAAGGGGAGTCAAAGCTCGGGCATGACATGACTGGAAAAGTGAAAAACATAACAAATACTCTGCAGCAGACTATCTGCAGTATACTTAAACATGATACTTTTCTGTAGCAGCCATTCAGCTAACTTCCACTACAAGTGTTCATTGTGATAATTCCAAATAACATTACAACACAATAAGTGTGAAAGCAGTGTTTCCACATCAATGTAAAATTACTAAATTATGTTTTTATCTATACAGGTAATTCATCCATAGTCACTGTGCAGGCTATAACATTAGGTAAACTATCCCTGACATTCAAGCACACATATACTATACATACCCGTACATTCCTTCTGTCACTCAAGGGAAGGGTGAATAAAGTACATCCCCTCATACATATTCAGAGCTCCACTCTCTGGTATCTCTATTTTTGATGCACCACAGTGATACAGAACATCCCAAATGAAATTAGTAAAGCATCAGTCACTAAATCATGTTGATGTACTTGAGTGAATCAGGAGAAGTGGGATAAAACAATTTGCAGAGGCAGGAAGATGGTGTCGATAGTCAATCACATCTTGGAGATAGAATTCTAATGGACTGAGGAGACTGCCAGTAACAGGAAAAAACTAGATTGAAAACTTTTTTTCATAGCTATACTGTTATGTACGCCTCTTGGAGAGGGAACGCAACACCCTGCTACAACTCAACTCCCTGTGGAGTGAAAGAGGTATGGGATTGTAGGTGCGAGTAAGGATGACAAAAGACAGAGAATTTACCGTTTACTGGGAATTTATTGCTTCCTTTACACGGTACATTTTGGGAAAAGGGGCTGAACGTAACCAAAGCAAAGAAAGTAAATCTCAAAGCCCCCTCTCCTACCTTACCTGCCTACCCACTACTTACCTAACTTCGCACCACCTGGTGCACTAACCAAAATACAGGGGGTGGTTCACCCAAGTCTTACCTAGTGTGCATAGACAGTAAATACTACGTGTTATGTATGCCGCAGGCCTCTTTCCTAAGCACTCCCTACGTGCCTTCCCCTTCCCCCCTGGGAACAAATGAAACAGAATAACACAAACAATTTCAATAATCATAAACATACCTCCGCAGGACCAGCTACAAACTACTTCACAAAAGCAAAAAAAAAACTCTGACACACAACATCTCTCTCTCTCTCTCAAAGGAACACTGTCTTTTCTAGCTGGAGAAGGTGTATCCTCTGACGAGTGCGGGGTCAGCTCCAAATAGCAATGGGACTGACCAATCAGCTGCTTGGGGAATTTCAGGAAGCCATCCTGAAACACACAGACAAACAAAACCACAACACAGAAACTGGGGAACGTAACATATACCACAAAATAACTTCTACTTTGTCCCAAGCACTGGTCAAGCTGTAGTGCTGCCAATGCGGGATCACATATGCCCCCTGCCTCAGCAATAGGGGACTTGATCCCTGCTTATGCTTTACTTGACCTCTCTCTATATCACTCATCTATCTTCCACTTTCATTACTTCACAATAAAAGCATAAAAAATATGCATCTCCCTGGCACAAGCAATGTTGTTAACAAGCAATGCAATGCATACATGATCAGTGTTAATGAGGCCAGTGAGGGAAAACCATGTTGCTTGGGCATCCCAGCACACTGGCCGAAAGAGATAAAGGGATTAAATCTAGGACACACAAACCCAAGTTTTAATTTCATGCAAATAAGGATGACCCGGGTTCCTGATGTAAACAATCAAGTGTGATGGACTCCATACTTGCTCAACAAGGGATCTAAAAAATAATCACAATAGCGTGTAGTGCACTTCCCCTGTTAATTTCTTTCAACCACTCATACTGGAGAAAATTGTTGAGAGTTACAAATGCACTTAAAAATTATTGAACCCCTACTCTGGCTTGATCCATCTTGAGCACTCTCTGTCCCTTCATTCCTCCATACCTCTCCTTATGCCCCACTTCCCCCAGCCATCTGTCAAAGCAGCCCCTCGCTCCCTGGCAGCTATCAGGGGCCGTAGGACCCTCACACAACTCTCTCCCTAGCCATATTTGAAGTCCACTGGCCCTTCCTATGTGATGTGAATCTAACGAGATGAATGAGAGACAATGCTTAGCGTCAGGCTGAAGGTGTTTCAGAAATTAACTTTTTTTTTTACTGAAAATTTGAGAAAATCAATCAACTTTGTTTTTCAACCATTCTCTGGCTGATCTGTACATACTGTGCATTCGGAAAGTACTCAGACCCCTTCCATTTTTCCACATTTTGTCACATTACAGACTTATTCCAAAATTGATTAAATAAATAAATAATCCTCATCGATCTACACACAATACCTCATAATATGTGGATAGCAGAAACTTCCAGAAGGACAACCATCTCTGCAGTACTCCATCAATCAGGCCTTAATGGTAGAGTGGCCAGACTGAAGCTACTCCTCAGTAAAAGACACATGGTACTAAACGATATCATAACCGCCATCGGTAAAAGACAGGCTTTCGACTCTGTCAATCACCACATTCTTATCGGCAGACTCATCAGTCTTGGTTTCTCAAATGACTGCCTCGCCTGGTTCACCAACTATTTCTCAGACAGAGTTCAGTGTGTCAAATCGGAGGGCCTGTTGTCCGGACCTCTGGCAGTCTCTGTTGGAGTACCACAGGGGTCAATTCTCGGGCCGACTCTCTTGTCTGTATACATCAATGATGTTGCTCTTGCTGCTGGTGATTCTCTGATCCACCTCTACGCAGACGACACCATTCTGTATACATCTGGCCCTTCTTTGGACACTGTGTTAACTAACCACCAAATGAGCTTCAATGCCATACAACACTCCTTCCGTAGCCTCCAACTGTTTCCAAAACGAAATGCATGCTTTTCAACTGTCTGCTGCCCGCACCTGCCCACCTGACTAGCATCACTACTGTAGATGGTTCTGACTTAGAATATGTGGACAACTACAAATACCTAGGTGTCTGGCTAGACTGTAAACTCTCCTCCCAGACTCATATTAAACATCTCCAATCCAAAATAAAATCTAGAATCGGCTTCCTATTTTGCAACAAAGCCTCCTTCACTCACGCCGCCAAACCTACCCTCGTAAAACTGACTCTCCTACTGATCCTCGACTTTCGCGCTATCATTTACAAAATAGCTTCCAATACTCTACTCAGAAAACTGGATGCAGTCTATCACAGTGCCATCTGTTTTGTCACCAAAGCCCCTTATACCATCCACCACTGCGACCTGTATGCTCTAGTGGGCTGGCCCTTGCTACATATTTATCGCCAGACCCACTGGCTCCAGATCATCTATAAGTCTATGCTAGGTAAAGCTCCGCCTTATCTCAGCTCACTGGCCACAATAACAACACCCACCCATAGCACGCGCTCCAGCAGGTATATCTCACTGGTCATCCCCAAAGCCAACACCTCATTTGGCCGCCTTTTCTTCCACTTCTCTGCTGCCAATGACTGGAATGAATTGCAAAAATCGCAGAAGCTGGAGACGTATTTCCCTCACTAAATTTAAACATCAGCTGTTTGAGCAGCTAACCGATCGCTGCAGCTGTACATAGCCCATCTGCAAATAGCCTTCCCAATCTACCTACCTCATCCCCATATTGTTTTTATTTACTTTTCTGCTCTTTTGCACAACCAGTATTTCTACTTGCACATCAACATCTGCTCATCTATCACTCAAGTGTTAATTTGCTAAACTGTAATTACTTCGCTACTATGGCCTATTTATTGCTTTACCTCCTCACGCCATTTGCACACACGTATATAGACTTTCTTTTTATTTCCATTTCTATTTTCTATTTTCTGTTTGTGCTTTATCTGGGCCAGGTTGCGGTTGTAAATGAGAACTTGTTCTCAACTAGCTTACCTGGTTAAATAAAGGTGAAATAAAAAAACAAACACTGCCCTATCCCATCTGGACTAGAGGAATATCTATGTAAGAATGCTGTTCATTGACTATAACTCAGCATTCAAAACCATAGTATCTTCCAAGCTCATCATTGAGGCTTGAGGCCCTGGTCTCAA
>NC_088241.1:30832303-30847303 GCF_036934945.1 Oncorhynchus masou masou | reverse complement strand
CGCCATTCTCCTTGCGGAGATGGTGCTAAATACATCATCACGGTCGATCCCTGGGATTGGGCTGGCTAACACGATTCGTTTTGCTTGGAAGGAAAAGGAGTTGGAGCCGTTAGGACAAGAATCTTTTGGAAGAATTATATTGATGGGGATTCTAAAGCTGACGGTGAAGGACGTGTTTTGTTTCCAAGGCAACTCGTTGGAGGGAGCATACGACGTCGCGCTATATAAGGAAGAAAAACATGATGATATCATTAGAAGGGCAAGAGCAGTGGGAGGTGAGAGGCCGATGTGCCACTATGAAATATCAAGTCTGGCGAAGAATAACTTTAGGGTTGTAACTGTTAACATGTACAACCCTTACGTTAAGGATGAAGAGGTGAGGGCTTTTCTGGGGAGATACATGGATAACGTTTCCTCAGCTAGGCACCTCAAAGACTCCCTTGGGTTTTGGAATGGGAGGAGAGGTTTCCAGGCCCTCCTCAGGGAGGACCCAAAGGGACATGGTGGATACCTTCATCCTCCTGCTATGTTCTCCCTTGGGGCTGACAGGGGGACTTTGTTTTATGCACGTCAGCCCCCATTTTGCAGGCGCTGTATGGCCTATGGACACATTTTCGCCTCGTGCAGCATGAGAAAATGCAGATTTTGTGGATCTGAGGATCACGAGGCGAGGGATTGTGACAAGCCTAAGACATGCCATGGGTGTGGCTCGTCAGCACACCTGTGGCGTGAGTGCCCGGCCCGTCAGAGGTCATATGCGTCTGCGGCTGGGGGGGAGCAGGAGCGGGGGATGGGGGAAGAAGAGGAGGGGAAGGAAACATGCCTCATGATAAGACTACAAGTCCAGAGGGGAAGGCTACAAGGAAGGAAGAGGAGCAAGAAGCGGTGGATGGAAGAGAGAAGGAAACGGAAGGCACGGGAGTAGGAGAACCAGGAAAAGCGGTGGAAGAAGGCAACCGAGTGGAGGAGAATGTGAGAGAAGAAAGTGAGGGAGGAATGGTAGAGAAGAAGACGGTGGAAGAGCAAGTGGACTGGGGGGAAAGTGACATGGTGGAAGAGATGAGGGGTATGGTGGAGGAGCTGGCGGGGGGAGGGGGTGGTATCTCTCCACTGCCGCCATCACCAAAGAAGAGAATGAAGAGGAGGGTGCGATTGGCCGACAGTGAGGGGATGGCCAAGAGAGTGATGGGGGTGGGAGAAACCTCTGGGTTGCTGCTGGTTTCCCAAGACTCTCAACTTCATTTGGGTGGGGACTCAGGACTGGGTACAGGAGGAGGTGGGGAGTTTTTTGTTTGGGGACTCAGCCTCCCCAATTTTCTTCCAAACCAGCTGCAACACTGGGGAGGGGAGGATTGTGGGGGTAGACCCAGGGTGCAGGGCACCCCGAAGCCAAACACTATTCCTGCATCCTGGGATGGTGTGATGGAGGAAGAGGGGGGGATGTCGGGATTACAGATGGTGTTCTCACCGGTAGATATGGAGCAGGGGAGCATCGGGTGAGTCTCCTGTTTTTGTTTTTTTTTCTGTCTGGGTTTAGTATTTGAGTGTATTACATGTTTTATTTTTTCATGGAGTCTAATTTTACTTTTGTTAGTTTAAATGTAAGGGGTTTAAGAGATATTGTTAAGAGGAGGGTGGTTTTTAGTTATTTGGAGGGTGTGGGGTTTGATTTTAGTTTTTTACAGGAGGTTCACCTGAGGGATGGAGGGATGTTAGTAGGTTTAAGAGGGAGTGGGACAAGGGAGAGTCGGTTTGGGGTGTAGGGGGTGCACTCATCTGGGGTAGGGATTTTGTGTGGGCACAGGGAGGTAAAAGTGGAAGATTCCTTTGTTGTAATGCAGGGGAGAGTTATAGGGGTGGATGTCACAATAAGGGATTGTAAATTTAGATTAGTGGTGGTGTATGGGCCACAGGTGGTGGCAGACAGGAAGGAGATGGTGGACTGTCTGACGCCCCTGTGTGTTACAAATAGGAAATTAGTGATAGGGGGGATTTTAATACAGATTTAGGAAGAGGGGGATAACAGTGCAGGCGCCATTGCTAGGCTAATGGCTTGCCATGGTCTGGTAGATGGTGGTATGCACACTACTCCGAAAATGGACGGTCCTACATGGCGTAACTCCAGGGGGGTTGAGCGGAGGCTCGATTATATTTTTGTACCCAGGTCTTTGGGAAAGTTGTCTGGGCGGCTGCTGCCTGTTTTCTTTTCGGATCACGACGGGTGCTCCTGCAGGTGGGGTCGTCGGTCTGCCTCTTTGGTAAGGGGTACTGGAAGCTAGATCGGGATGTGCTGGAGGAGCAGGCTTTTGTTGACGGGTTTTATGTTTTCTTTAGGAGGCTTGAGGGTCTCCGGTCCATGTGCGAGGGGGTGTTAGAGTGGTGGGATTTAGTTAAGGTGAGGATTAGGGCTTTTATAATAGGGTATTGCAAGAGGAAAAAAGGGAGGAGAGGAGGGAGGTGGATCGTATCCAAAGGTTAATTGAACTCGAATACGAGGCAGGCAACCTCGGCGGGTCGTTTGACTGGGAGAGATCCTCAACCCTAAAGGCGCAGCTCAGGGAGTTGCAGGAGCGGAAGGCTCGAGCTTTCCTGGAGCGTGCGCATAGCGGCTTTCTAGAACATAATGAGACTTGTTCTGCTATGTTCTTTAAGTTGGTTAGGGCAAGACAGAGTAGGAAGGTAATGCATGGTGTTAGGGAAGAAAATGGTAGTATAGTTAGAGAACCAGAGGATATGGTCAGGGTGACAACTGATCATTTCCAAGGTTTATTTAAGGAAAGGGAAATAGATGTAGAGCAGGGAAATGTGTTTTTAGAACACTTGTCCAGGCGGTTGCCGGAGGACATTAGAGAAGTGATGGAGGCCCAGATTTCACTAGAAGAGGTTGAGAGCGCTCTTAGGAGGATGGGAAAAGGGAAGGTGCCTGGGATGGATGGGCTGCCGGCTGAGTTTTATCTCAAGTTTTGGGGTATACTTGGACCAGTGGTCCTCGAAGTCTTGAAGGCCATCCTTGAGACGGGGTCCCGGGGGATCAATGGCTGTTGGTGTGCTGTCACTTTTATATAAGAAGGGGGAAGTAACTGACCTTGGCAACTGGCGGCCGTTGACCATGCTGTGTGTAGATTACAAGCTACTTGCAAAGGTTTTAGCAGACCGGTTGCGCACAGCCCTTCCCTACGTCGTTCATGAGGATCAGATGTGCGGGGTAGAGGGCCGCTCTATTAGATGGAACCTACAGTTAATCAGGGACTCCATCGCTTGGGTTGAAGATAGAGGACTGCCTTTTATGGTAGCAGCGCTAGATCAGGCAAAAGCCTTTGATCGCGTGAATAGATCCTTTTTATTCAGAGTGTTAGGTCGATTAGGATTTGGGGAGAAGTTTATAGGATGGATTCGTACATTATATGTCGGAGCGGGGTGCCGAGTTAGTGTAAATAGTCACTTGGGTGACGTTTTTGACCTCTCGTCTGGGGTCAGGCAGGGGTGCCCACTCTCGGCTCCCCTCTTCGTTCTGTACATGGAGCCTCTGGGGGCTGCCATTAGGGCAGACACAGGGGTGGAAGGTCTGCTGATCCCTGGAAGTGGTGGACTGCGTGTTAAGATGACGCAGTACGCCGACGACACTTCCTTGTTGTTGTGCAAGGACTCGTGCCTGACAAGGTCCCTTGCCATCTTTGGGGATTTCACTCGAGCGTCGGGAGCAGTTCTGAACCATGCAAAGTCTTCCGTCAAGTTTTTCGGAAGATGGCGCGGTAGAACGGATGTGCCTGGGGGTTATCTCTCTGTGAGGGGGCCCTGAGGATTCTCGGGGTCCATTTTGAGACCTCCGGCTCTGCGACGCTAAACTGGAACATGCGTATTGCAGTGGTACAGAGGAAGCTAGCAATGTGGAAAGCTAGGTATTTGTCTTTTATGGGCAAAGTCCTGGTCCTAAAGGTGGATGTGTTGCCGTCGCTTTTGTATTTGGCATACATCTACCCATTGCCGGCTTGTCTGAGAAGGCCTCTAGTGAAGCTTGTGTTTCAGTTTATGTGGAGTGGCAGGTATGAGTGGGTCGCCAGGGCACGCATGATCTGTCCCATCGGGGAGGGAGGTAGGGGGGTACCACATTTCCCCCTCAAGCTGGACACAATTTTTGTTTCTTTCTTGTTAACGGAGCTTGCTCAGCCAGTGATACACCCGTCCGGTTACCTCCTGCGGGTGTTTTTCTCATATCAGGCGAGAAGCATAATGGTGTGGTCTAACACGGGTCCTCGGGCGGAACAGCTGCCGTGGCACTTTGGTCATGCGGCCAAGTGGTTGCGTGCGCACCCTGAGGTTGAAGTTGCCCACGTAGGTTTAGATCATAGGCACCTGTACGAGGAGGTCAGAAAGGCAGAGAGTCGGGCGCCTGTGGTAGGCATCTCGGAAGCGGTCTGGGAGGGAGTGCAGGTGCGGGGTCTGGACAACAGGCTCAAGGACCTGAATTGGTTGAGCCTTCATAAGTGTTTGCCGGTACGTTCCATCTTGTACCGGTTTAGTTTAGTGCAATCCCCCACCTGTCCAAGATCCTCTTGTGGCAGGGAGGAGACTGTGCGTCATGTCTTTTGGGACTGTGCCTTTGCCGGAGTAGTATGGGCTAGGGCACGGGTGTTGTTAGGTTTGGTAAAGGGGGATTTTGTATTGACGTGGGCCAGGTTAGAGAGGGGTGTAGGGAGAGTGAGAGGGACGGATAGGGACAGGTTTCTGCTCTGGCTTCTCATGAGTCTCTTTAAACGGGGGCTGTGGGAAGCAAGGCTGAACATGGAGAAGACAGGGAGAGATTTTGGGGTGGAAGGGATAGTGAGGAGAGTGGAAGGAGATTTGAGGGGGAGGATGAAGAGGGAGGAGAGGAAGTGGGGGCAGCATGCTGCTCGGGAGAGGTGGAAGGGGGTTTAGGGCTGGGTGTCATTTAGATTTGTAAAAGGATAGATTAGGGACGGGGAGATAGGGAAAGGTGTTTTGTAGGGTGACGGGGAGGGAAGATGCTCCCCTGAGGTTTTTGTTTGGGGTTTATGTTTAGTTTAATTTAATTTAATTAGTTTAATTAAAATTATCATTATTTGTGTATGTATGTAAATTATGATTTGTAAAGAATGAATGGTACTGAAGATAATAAATTATTTTTTATTAAAAAAAAAAATAGGCTGTATAGGTTTTCACGTTCCGTTTGTTGTTTTGCATGTTTAAGTTATTTTCATGTCTCGTTCGTTTTCATTAAAGAACATGAGTAACCACCACGCTGCATTTTGGTCCGCTTCTCCTTCAACAGACGCCATTACACCTCCATTTGGGAGGAATAACTGAATCGTCCTCCAACAGCCTCTCTGTCTCACTTTCCCGATCAATTTCTTCTAAAATTGTTTGTATATCTGTATATATCGACTTCGATTTAGCTTTCCCTGACTTAGTCGCCATACTGATTGATATATAAACAGCTGAAGATGCCCTTTACCAAAATAGTGCTGTGCGTAACACGCGTGGCTCCTTCCAGTATGAATCTTCAATGGCGAATGACCCTCTTTACACTGGAGTTTACTACATGGCTTGGTCTTCCAACACATAACCATTACATATTGCCGTTTACCTCAGCTCATTGGCTATCTACCAAGCTAGATTTCAAGATGATCAGTGGTCATTGGGTTAAAATACAGTCAATCAATGAAAGAGCGGTCATATCATTGGTGCACAATGAGGTCATTACTTTTTGTCTTCAAATCGGTTTCTTTCAGTCTATACGTCCCACGAAATGACACATCAAGTTTGGTTGTGTTATAAACAACCAGTTGATTGCAATGAAACCAAACATGACTGGATAAAGTCACGTTTAGTGTGTATATTTACATCGAATGTTTAGTCAAAAATTTAATGAGACGGGATTCAGAAAACAAAATGTTTCGTGTTAGGCTATAAAAATTGATTTTATCAAACAAAAGACCATTCATTGTGTAACAATGAGCATTGGGATTGCAAACAGAGGAAGATCGTCAAAGGTAAACAATTTATTTTATTGCAATTTGTGATTTTGTTACGCCTGTGCTGGTTGAAATAGTTTTTTTATGGGGCTCTGTCCTCAGATAATCGCATCGTATTCTTTCGCAGTAAATCCTTTTTTAAATCTGACAACGCAGTTGGATTAACAAGATTCTAGGCTTTTGAACCATGTGAGACACTTGTATTTTCAGGAATGTTTAATATGACTATTTATGTAGCGATCAACGTATGTTGTCTAATTTAATCCCGCTAACGGGATCTGTGTGCAGAGAGGCTAGCAGCATCAGCCACCTGCACAGGATGGAAGCCACGTCTGACTCTTGTTCTATTCCCATTTACAGCCAGGTGTAGGTGAATATGATTATGTAAAAAAGATACCTCAAAATGGGTCATGTCATTGAATACTGTATGCATTTGTTAAAAAGTTAAAGCTGGAGGAGTTGAACATGTGTAAAACAAATTGAGAGATTTTTATCATTGCTCTCTGTATAAAGTCATCATTGACTGTTCAAATGCCAATGCCTAATTAACAGTCAATATTTGTTTGTATATGGGGCTATCCAAATAATCTGTTGATAAACAACTGCTTGCTAAGGTTAGGGTTAGGTTTAGAATGAGGATTAAGGTTAGGGCTAGCGATAGGGTAACAATTACGTTTAGGATAACGGTTAAGGTTATGGCTATGGTTCGGGTTAGTAGATTGTAGATGTGATTGCTGTCAACATTTCAACTATCTACAATTTTAAAACTCCACAAATGTTTAAATGACATCAGTCTTAAACAGTAATAAAAGGGATGAGTTGTCAGTGATATTGCAACAAAACAGGATTCAAAGCATGAGAAAAGGCCGGCAATAACTTCAATTGGGTATGCCTCCACAGCTAATAACAGAAAGGTCAGATTTGTTTAGATTTTAAATCTGCCAAATGACATAAGGCAAAGATGATCTAGCTTTGTTTTGTAAGTATCAGATGTGCAATTATTTGGGCTAAAACAATGTCTAAATGTTACGATTTACTAGAAGTAGTGGGTGAAATCAGGCGCAGAGAGCAGGGTTCAGTAGATTGTCAATTTATTCTCCGGTGCACAAAAAATGGTCACGCCACCACACATACAATTGATCAGCCCAAACACATGACCAAAATAGTCCGGAGAATATATACACGAAACCCACCAACAACAGAGTAACAAAAAACAAGCCCGCACAAATACCCAGTGGGGCTAGTGACCTTAAATAGCCTACAAACAAACAGAAATAAACAGAAACAAACGGAAAGGGAATCGATGGCAGCTAATAGGCCGGCGACGACGACCGCCGACCACCGCCCGAACAGGAAGAGGCACCATCTTCGGCCAGATTCGTGACACTAAACGTTTAATAGAAAGGTTGTCAATTGCATTTAAGGGGATAACATCTGTTTACAGATTTATGTGGTCCCCAGACAGCGTCTGTTAATTTGACATCAGAGTGACGTGGGTGACCAGCTCAGGTTGACAACAGATGTGTTGCGGGAAGCTGAGTATTGTGCACCATCTGTGTGTTACACATCCCCGTAACCACACAGAGGTCCCCAGAATGTCTCTGCTGTGTTTAACAACCCCTTCACAGCTGCCCTTTCATTTGCACACACTACTATGCCCTAAAATGGAAAAGCTTATGCTTGCTCACAGACAGTGAACAATGACGGCCTAGCTTAGTGTCATGCTGTGTCAGTGTCATGTTGCCTAGCAGGAGATTCCTCATGGTAGCAGTCTTCGTCCTTTGAGATTGACTTCCACAGTATACAGACCTGCAGCCCGCTTAGTGACAGGGTAAACACCTGTGGACAGTGTTGAGAAGGAGGAGGATGTAATTTCCCGTTTAGCAGCCTTTTGCCTCCATGGGGGATTTGGAAATGTTGCTGGTGCATATTTGGGGTTTTCCTGACTCCTGTCCTCGTGCAGTAGCAGTTGGAGGTGTCTCCGCAGGGGTGTCGTGATTGATATCCATGGTGCTTAGGAGAACTGTTCGACAAAACTGTTTTTTCCCTCAAATGCTGCTGATGCAGCAGAGGGACCGATTTAAAAGGCAGATGGTAATCTCCAGGTTGCTCCCTCTACTGTGCTCTCTCCTCTGCACGCTCTCTTTCCTTCACTCTCTCACAATTTTTCACTCTCTTTTGCTCTCTCCCCTCACCTTTTTTCCTCTCACTTTCCATCTTTCTCATCTCTCTCTCTCTCTCTCTCTCTCTCTCTCTCTCTCTCTCTCTCTCTCTCTCTCTCTCTCTCTCTCTCTCTGTTTCCTCCCTCTCTCTTTACCTTATTTTTTTCCCTCCCTCCACTCCACTCTAACCCAACCCAAAATGCTTTTCCCTACTGTTTGAGATAAGTAGCACTCCAGTGATTTGTCTCTGTCCAGCCACCTGCATCTATTCATGGATATGTAGGAGCAGCTAAACCTATACTGCCTGTCGACTGCAGCACGTGTCAACATTTCATAGCATCTCCAACTGAGACACCAGTGAGCTGGAGCAGGAAAAGGCATGCTGCTGGGGACAGAGGGTGACAAAATGTCAAAAGCATTTTAATAGCTTTGAAATGGCCACATCATTCCATGGAAATGGCACACAAATTCAGTTAGCAAACTAATAACAAGTGGCATAAAGAAACTAGAATGGCCTTTAGGTTTGGAGAAAAGTATAATCATTTCAACTATTACTATCTATCATATATGGGACATTCTTTGTTGTTGAGTTTTCTCATGATGTATTATATTGACTCAGAATAGAGTAGAGAATTCAGTCACAATGTGTCCCATATGTCAGCCATCCATTTTCCATCCTCCATTATCAAGTCATTTGGAAAGATTTGTACCAGGTCTCCCTACTTGGACCAAAATCATGTCAATTTCCCATGTATTTGTCCATCTCTTTTGAACTTGTATAATTAAAATAGGGGTCGGCCAGGAATCTGAGTGTCACAGAGTGTCACACAATATGTTCCAGATTAACTCTTCACGCCAAAGTTAGACAACTAAATAATAAATGCTCATCATCCCCATACTAATGATGTATTTTTCTGTCCCCCTAAATGCACAGCGCTAATTATGGAAAAAGTTATTATCAAGTAGTAAACCGTAGTTAAATGTAAGTAGGTTACTACATTGAGATTTACATTTTTGAAGGTTCCTCTTCAGAAACTGATTGCAGCACACCACATATTAGCCATTCAAGAAGGCATCTTAATTGCAGCTGCACACTTGACCTCCTGGAACAAGCATCTCCAATCCAGGTGCACAACAGGCCTGCTGTACTGCAAAGGTGAAGAGGTCTATCGGAGTGGTTAAAGGCTGTTATTTGCTTTCACACATGCCAGTTACAGCAGCACAATCCAAGTCCTCCCCTCTAAATACACCGTCATTAAGAGTAATTACCCGACATGGAGGCAAACAAGGCTGAGCTGGAAAAAATAAGGAGAGTGAGAGGTTGCACACCAATGAGCTCAAACCTGACCTCTGCTCTCAAGGGGAGTCAAAGCTCGGGCATGACATGACTGGAAAAGTGAAAAACATAACAAATACTCTGCAGCAGACTATCTGCAGTATACTTAAACATGATACTTTTCTGTAGCAGCCATTCAGCTAACTTCCACTACAAGTGTTCATTGTGATAATTCCAAATAACATTACAACACAATAAGTGTGAAAGCAGTGTTTCCACATCAATGTAAAATTACTAAATTATGTTTTTATCTATACAGGTAATTCATCCATAGTCACTGTGCAGGCTATAACATTAGGTAAACTATCCCTGACATTCAAGCACACATATACTATACATACCCGTACATTCCTTCTGTCACTCAAGGGAAGGGTGAATAAAGTACATCCCCTCATACATATTCAGAGCTCCACTCTCTGGTATCTCTATTTTTGATGCACCACAGTGATACAGAACATCCCAAATGAAATTAGTAAAGCATCAGTCACTAAATCATGTTGATGTACTTGAGTGAATCAGGAGAAGTGGGATAAAACAATTTGCAGAGGCAGGAAGATGGTGTCGATAGTCAATCACATCTTGGAGATAGAATTCTAATGGACTGAGGAGACTGCCAGTAACAGGAAAAAACTAGATTGAAAACTTTTTTCATAGCTATACTGTTATGTACGCCTCTTGGAGAGGGAACGCAACACCCTGCTACAACTCAACTCCCTGTGGAGTGAAAGAGGTATGGGATTGTAGGTGCGAGTAAGGATGACAAAAGACAGAGAATTTACCGTTTACTGGGAATTTATTGCTTCCTTTACACGGTACATTTTGGGAAAAGGGGCTGAACGTAACCAAAGCAAAGAAAGTAAATCTCAAAGCCCCCTCTCCTACCTTACCTGCCTACCCACTACTTACCTAACTTCGCACCACCTGGTGCACTAACCAAAATACAGGGGTGGTTCACCCAAGTCTTACCTAGTGTGCATAGACAGTAAATACTACGTGTTATGTATGCCGCAGGCCTCTTTCCTAAGCACTCCCTACGTGCCTTCCCCTTCCCCCTGGGAACAAATGAAACAGAATAACACAAACAATTTCAATAATCATAAACATACCTCCGCAGGACCAGCTACAAACTACTTCACAAAAGCAAAAAAACTCTGACACACAACATCTCTCTCTCTCTCTCAAAGGAACACTGTCTTTTCTAGCTGGAGAAGGTGTATCCTCTGACGAGAGTGCGGGGTCAGCTCCAAATAGCAATGGGACTGACCAATCAGCTGCTTGGGGGAATTTCAGGAAGCCATCCTGAAACACACAGACAAACAAAACCACAACACAGAAACTGGGGAACGTAACATATACCACAAAATAACTTCTACTTTGTCCCAAGCACTGGTCAAGCTGTAGTGCTGCCAATGCGGGATCACATATGCCCCCTGCCTCAGCAATAGGGGACTTGATCCCTGCTTATGCTTTACTTGACCTCTCTCTATATCACTCATCTATCTTCCACTTTCATTACTTCACAATAAAAGCATAAAAAATATGCATCTCCCTGGCACAAGCAATGTTGTTAACAAGCAATGCAATGCATACATGATCAGTGTTAATGAGGCCAGTGAGGGAAAACCATGTTGCTTGGGCATCCCAGCACACTGGCCGAAAGAGATAAAGGGATTAAATCTAGGACACACAAACCCAAGTTTTAATTTCATGCAAATAAGGATGACCCGGGTTCCTGATGTAAACAATCAAGTGTGATGGACTCCATACTTGCTCAACAAGGGATCTAAAAAATAATCACAATAGCGTGTAGTGCACTTCCCCTGTTAATTTCTTTCAACCACTCATACTGGAGAAAATTGTTGAGAGTTACAAATGCACTTAAAAATTATTGAACCCCTACTCTGGCTTGATCCATCTTGAGCACTCTCTGTCCCTTCATTCCTCCATACCTCTCCTTATGCCCCACTTCCCCCAGCCATCTGTCAAAGCAGCCCCTCGCTCCCTGGCAGCTATCAGGGGCCGTAGGACCCTCACACAACTCTCTCCCTAGCCATATTTGAAGTCCACTGGCCCTTCCTATGTGATGTGAATCTAACGAGATGAATGAGAGACAATGCTTAGCGTCAGGCTGAAGGTGTTTCAGAAATTAACTTTTTTTTTACTGAAAATTTGAGAAAATCAATCAACTTTGTTTTTCAACCATTCTCTGGCTGATCTGTACATACTGTGCATTCGGAAAGTACTCAGACCCCTTCCATTTTTCCACATTTTGTCACATTACAGACTTATTCCAAAATTGATTAAATAAATAAAAAATCCTCATCAATCTACACACAATACCTCATAATATGTGGATAGCAGAAACTTCCAGAAGGACAACCATCTCTGCAGTACTCCATCAATCAGGCCTTAATGGTAGAGTGGCCAGACTGAAGCTACTCCTCAGTAAAAGACACATGGTACTAAACGATATCATAACCGCCATCGGTAAAAGACAGGCTTTCGACTCTGTCAATCACCACATTCTTATCGGCAGACTCATCAGTCTTGGTTTCTCAAATGACTGCCTCGCCTGGTTCACCAACTATTTCTCAGACAGAGTTCAGTGTGTCAAATCGGAGGGCCTGTTGTCCGGACCTCTGGCAGTCTCTGTTGGAGTACCACAGGGGTCAATTCTCGGGCCGACTCTCTTGTCTGTATACATCAATGATGTTGCTCTTGCTGCTGGTGATTCTCTGATCCACCTCTACGCAGACGACACCATTCTGTATACATCTGGCCCTTCTTTGGACACTGTGTTAACTAACCACCAAATGAGCTTCAATGCCATACAACACTCCTTCCGTAGCCTCCAACTGTTTCCAAAACGAAATGCATGCTTTTCAACTGTCTGCTGCCCGCACCTGCCCACCTGACTAGCATCACTACTGTAGATGGTTCTGACTTAGAATATGTGGACAACTACAAATACCTAGGTGTCTGGCTAGACTGTAAACTCTCCTCCCAGACTCATATTAAACATCTCCAATCCAAAATAAAATCTAGAATCGGCTTCCTATTTTGCAACAAAGCCTCCTTCACTCACGCCGCCAAACCTACCCTCGTAAAACTGACTCTCCTACTGATCCTCGACTTTCGCGCTATCATTTACAAAATAGCTTCCAATACTCTACTCAGAAAACTGGATGCAGTCTATCACAGTGCCATCTGTTTTGTCACCAAAGCCCCTTATACCATCCACCACTGCGACCTGTATGCTCTAGTGGGCTGGCCCTTGCTACATATTTATCGCCAGACCCACTGGCTCCAGATCATCTATAAGTCTATGCTAGGTAAAGCTCCGCCTTATCTCAGCTCACTGGCCACAATAACAACACCCACCCATAGCACGCGCTCCAGCAGGTATATCTCACTGGTCATCCCCAAAGCCAACACCTCATTTGGCCGCCTTTTCTTCCACTTCTCTGCTGCCAATGACTGGAATGAATTGCAAAAATCGCAGAAGCTGGAGACGTATTTCCCTCACTAAATTTAAACATCAGCTGTTTGAGCAGCTAACCGATCGCTGCAGCTGTACATAGCCCATCTGCAAATAGCCTTCCCAATCTACCTACCTCATCCCCATATTGTTTTTATTTACTTTTCTGCTCTTTTGCACAACCAGTATTTCTACTTGCACATCAACATCTGCTCATCTATCACTCAAGTGTTAATTTGCTAAACTGTAATTACTTCGCTACTATGGCCTATTTATTGCTTTACCTCCTCACGCCATTTGCACACACGTATATAGACTTTCTTTTTATTTCCATTTCTATTTTCTATTTTCTGTTTGTGCTTTATCTGGGCCAGGTTGCGGTTGTAAATGAGAACTTGTTCTCAACTAGCTTACCTGGTTAAATAAAGGTGAAATAAAAAAACAAACACTGCCCTATCCCATCTGGACTAGAGGAATATCTATGTAAGAATGCTGTTCATTGACTATAACTCAGCATTCAAAACCATAGTATCTTCCAAGCTCATCATTGAGGCTTGAGGCCCTGGTCTCAACCCCACACTCTGCAATTGGGTCCAGGAATTTCTGACAGGCCACCCCCAGGTGGTGAAAGTAGGAAACAACATATCCACTTCGCTTATCCTCAACACTGGGGCCCCACAAGAGTGCATGCTCAGCCCCTCCTGTACTCCCTGTTTACCCTGCGTGGCCATGCATGCCTCCAACTCAATCATCAAGTTTTCAGATGACACAACAGTAGTGGGCTTGATTACCAACAACGACAAAACGGCCTACAGGGAGGAGGTGAGGGCACTCGGAGTGTGTTGTCATTTAAATAACCTCTCACTCAAAGTTAACAAAACAAAGGAGATGATCGTGGACTCCAGGAAACAGCTGAGGGAGTACCCCCCCATGCACATCGACGGGACAGCAGTGGACAAGGTGGAAAGTTTTAAGTTCCTCGGCGTACACATCACATACAAACTGAAATGGTGCCTGACAGATCCAGGATTGTTATAATCACTACTACCCCTCTCCATGATTTAGATCCTGCTCCAGTGCCATCAACCCCAGTGCCATCTATCAGCCTGTGTCAATTTATAGAACAGTGAGTTTCAAACCTCTTTGATTGCTTTGATCCATTTCTTGTTTTCCCACAGACACTTCCATTTAGATATTGTCACGGTAAGTTAGACACAGGGGTTGCTCTTTCTTTTTCTATCTATGACATTTCTTTTGTAAACATCTCCCATTCACCTCTGTGTGAGATAACATTTGGGGCGTGTTACAAGCAAATTGGAAATTTGGGGATGAGACTGTTGTGAGTGTGTTAATGAAGGTGGCCTCTGTTTGTCTGAGGAGTTTACACGGCATGCATCACGTGCCACATGACTATCCAGGTATGGTAATTGTCCAATTTAAAAAGCCCTGCGCAATGGCAATAATTTAAAGAGTGACAAAAGTCTCCCTTAACCTTTTATAGGGATACTCTAAGCTCTTTAGATGAATAGAAGCAATATCAAGAGCTAGCTAGAAAATCCAGGCACCATTCACTGTTAGAAGTAAAGTTGACTGGAAGAACCTTTTGGGTTGCCACACCGGCTGAAACTTTCCAGCTGAAAAGGAAATCCTGTGTAAAGGTTCAAACCGTAACCTTTTTGTGATGGGAGGGGTTCAATTTTGAACCTTTTTAATAATATATTGTATAGGTGGCAGCCTATCAGATTGAAGACGTGGCTATCAGATAGTTATTTTTGGTCACCCGTTAGTGTAAATGTCATTCCTTTTCATCATGTTAAGTTTGTAGACTGCAAATTAGAATGTAACTTGAATATTTATGCATATTACATATTATAAAATATTATTAACATTGCTGATTACATACAGTACTAAAGTTGTTAGTGATAGGCATTCCGGCTCTTTTCAGTGAGCCGGTTTGTTCGACTCAGCTCACCCAAAAGAGCTGGCTCTTTTGGCTCCCAAACAGCTCTTTAAAAAAAATATCTTCTGTAT
>NC_088241.1:30642303-30827303 GCF_036934945.1 Oncorhynchus masou masou | reverse complement strand
TGGAGGAAGAGGGGGGGATGTCGGGATTACAGATGGTGTTCTCACCGGTAGATATGGAGCAGGGGAGCATCGGGTGAGTCTCCTGTTTTTGTTTTTTTTTCTGTCTGGGTTTAGTATTTGAGTGTATTACATGTTTTATTTTTTCATGGAGTCTAATTTTACTTTTGTTAGTTTAAATGTAAGGGGTTTAAGAGATATTGTTAAGAGGAGGGTGGTTTTTAGTTATTTG
Source organism: Oncorhynchus masou masou (assembly GCF_036934945.1). Lineage (NCBI taxonomy): Eukaryota > Metazoa > Chordata > Actinopteri > Salmoniformes > Salmonidae > Oncorhynchus > Oncorhynchus masou. The sequence goes on along the minus strand of NC_088241.1, from coordinate 30,827,074 downwards.
GAGGGTGTGGGGTTTGATTTTAGTTTTTTACAGGAGGTTCACCTGAGGGATGGAGGGGATGTTAGTAGGTTTAAGAGGGAGTGGGACAAGGGAGAGTCGGTTTGGGGTGTAGGGGGGGTGCACTCATCTGGGGTAGGGATTTTGTGTGGGCACAGGGAGGTAAAAGTGGAAGATTCCTTTGTTGTAATGCAGGGGAGAGTTATAGGGGTGGATGTCACAATAAGGGATTGTAAATTTAGATTAGTGGTGGTGTATGGGCCACAGGTGGTGGCAGACAGGAAGGAGATGGTGGACTGTCTGACGCCCCTGTGTGTTACAAATAGGAAATTAGTGATAGGGGGGGATTTTAATACAGATTTAGGAAGAGGGGGATAACAGTGCAGGCGCCATTGCTAGGCTAATGGCTTGCCATGGTCTGGTAGATGGTGGTATGCACACTACTCCGAAAATGGACGGTCCTACATGGCGTAACTCCAGGGGGGTTGAGCGGAGGCTCGATTATATTTTTGTACCCAGGTCTTTGGGAAAGTTGTCTGGGCGGCTGCTGCCTGTTTTCTTTTCGGATCACGACGGGGTGCTCCTGCAGGTGGGGTCGTCGGTCTGCCTCTTTGGTAAGGGGTACTGGAAGCTAGATCGGGATGTGCTGGAGGAGCAGGCTTTTGTTGACGGGTTTTATGTTTTCTTTAGGAGGCTTGAGGGTCTCCGGTCCATGTGCGAGGGGTGTTAGAGTGGTGGGATTTAGTTAAGGTGAGGATTAGGGCTTTTATAATAGGGTATTGCAAGAGGAAAAAAAGGGAGGAGAGGAGGGAGGTGGATCGTATCCAAAGGTTAATTGAACTCGAATACGAGGCAGGCAACCTCGGCGGGTCGTTTGACTGGGAGAGATCCTCAACCCTAAAGGCGCAGCTCAGGGAGTTGCAGGAGCGGAAGGCTCGAGCTTTCCTGGAGCGTGCGCATAGCGGCTTTCTAGAACATAATGAGACTTGTTCTGCTATGTTCTTTAAGTTGGTTAGGGCAAGACAGAGTAGGAAGGTAATGCATGGTGTTAGGGAAGAAAATGGTAGTATAGTTAGAGAACCAGAGGATATGGTCAGGGTGACAACTGATCATTTCCAAGGTTTATTTAAGGAAAGGGAAATAGATGTAGAGCAGGGAAATGTGTTTTTAGAACACTTGTCCAGGCGGTTGCCGGAGGACATTAGAGAAGTGATGGAGGCCCAGATTTCACTAGAAGAGGTTGAGAGCGCTCTTAGGAGGATGGGAAAAGGGAAGGTGCCTGGGATGGATGGGCTGCCGGCTGAGTTTTATCTCAAGTTTTGGGGTATACTTGGACCAGTGGTCCTCGAAGTCTTGAAGGCCATCCTTGAGACGGGGTCCCGGGGGATCAATGGCTGTTGGTGTGCTGTCACTTTTATATAAGAAGGGGGAAGTAACTGACCTTGGCAACTGGCGGCCGTTGACCATGCTGTGTGTAGATTACAAGCTACTTGCAAAGGTTTTAGCAGACCGGTTGCGCACAGCCCTTCCCTACGTCGTTCATGAGGATCAGATGTGCGGGGTAGAGGGCCGCTCTATTAGATGGAACCTACAGTTAATCAGGGACTCCATCGCTTGGGTTGAAGATAGAGGACTGCCTTTTATGGTAGCAGCGCTAGATCAGGCAAAAGCCTTTGATCGCGTGAATAGATCCTTTTTATTCAGAGTGTTAGGTCGATTAGGATTTGGGGAGAAGTTTATAGGATGGATTCGTACATTATATGTCGGAGCGGGGTGCCGAGTTAGTGTAAATAGTCACTTGGGTGACGTTTTGACCTCTCGTCTGGGGTCAGGCAGGGGTGCCCACTCTCGGCTCCCCTCTTCGTTCTGTACATGGAGCCTCTGGGGGCTGCCATTAGGGCAGACACAGGGGTGGAAGGTCTGCTGATCCCTGGAAGTGGTGGACTGCGTGTTAAGATGACGCAGTACGCCGACGACACTTCCTTGTTGTTGTGCAAGGACTCGTGCCTGACAAGGTCCCTTGCCATCTTTGGGGATTTCACTCGAGCGTCGGGAGCAGTTCTGAACCATGCAAAGTCTTCCGTCAAGTTTTTCGGAAGATGGCGCGGTAGAACGGATGTGCCTGGGGGTTATCTCTCTGTGAGGGGGCCCTGAGGATTCTCGGGGTCCATTTTGAGACCTCCGGCTCTGCGACGCTAAACTGGAACATGCGTATTGCAGTGGTACAGAGGAAGCTAGCAATGTGGAAAGCTAGGTATTTGTCTTTTATGGGCAAAGTCCTGGTCCTAAAGGTGGATGTGTTGCCGTCGCTTTTGTATTTGGCATACATCTACCCATTGCCGGCTTGTCTGAGAAGGCCTCTAGTGAAGCTTGTGTTTCAGTTTATGTGGAGTGGCAGGTATGAGTGGGTCGCCAGGGCACGCATGATCTGTCCCATCGGGGAGGGAGGTAGGGGGGTACCACATTTCCCCCTCAAGCTGGACACAATTTTTGTTTCTTTCTTGTTAACGGAGCTTGCTCAGCCAGTGATACACCCGTCCGGTTACCTCCTGCGGGTGTTTTTCTCATATCAGGCGAGAAGCATAATGGTGTGGTCTAACACGGGTCCTCGGGCGGAACAGCTGCCGTGGCACTTTGGTCATGCGGCCAAGTGGTTGCGTGCGCACCCTGAGGTTGAAGTTGCCCACGTAGGTTTAGATCATAGGCACCTGTACGAGGAGGTCAGAAAGGCAGAGAGTCGGGCGCCTGTGGTAGGCATCTCGGAAGCGGTCTGGGAGGGAGTGCAGGTGCGGGGTCTGGACAACAGGCTCAAGGACCTGAATTGGTTGAGCCTTCATAAGTGTTTGCCGGTACGTTCCATCTTGTACCGGTTTAGTTTAGTGCAATCCCCCACCTGTCCAAGATCCTCTTGTGGCAGGGAGGAGACTGTGCGTCATGTCTTTTGGGACTGTGCCTTTGCCGGAGTAGTATGGGCTAGGGCACGGGTGTTGTTAGGTTTGGTAAAGGGGGATTTTGTATTGACGTGGGCCAGGTTAGAGAGGGGTGTAGGGAGAGTGAGAGGGACGGATAGGGACAGGTTTCTGCTCTGGCTTCTCATGAGTCTCTTTAAACGGGGGCTGTGGGAAGCAAGGCTGAACATGGAGAAGACAGGGAGAGATTTTGGGGTGGAAGGGATAGTGAGGAGAGTGGAAGGAGATTTGAGGGGGAGGATGAAGAGGGAGGAGAGGAAGTGGGGGCAGCATGCTGCTCGGGAGAGGTGGAAGGGGGGTTTAGGGCTGGGTGTCATTTAGATTTGTAAAAGGATAGATTAGGGACGGGGAGATAGGGAAAGGTGTTTTGTAGGGTGACGGGGAGGGAAGATGCTCCCCTGAGGTTTTTGTTTGGGGTTTATGTTTAGTTTAATTTAATTTAATTAGTTTAATTAAAATTATCATTATTTGTGTATGTATGTAAATTATGATTTGTAAAGAATGAATGGTACTGAAGATAATAAATTATTTTTTATTAAAAAAAAAATAGGCTGTATAGGTTTTCACGTTCCGTTTGTTGTTTTGCATGTTTAAGTTATTTTCATGTCTCGTTCGTTTTCATTAAAGAACATGAGTAACCACCACGCTGCATTTTGGTCCGCTTCTCCTTCAACAGACGCCATTACACCTCCATTTGGGAGGAATAACTGAATCGTCCTCCAACAGCCTCTCTGTCTCACTTTCCCGATCAATTTCTTCTAAAATTGTTTGTATATCTGTATATATCGACTTCGATTTAGCTTTCCCTGACTTAGTCGCCATACTGATTGATATATAAACAGCTGAAGATGCCCTTTACCAAAATAGTGCTGTGCGTAACACGCGTGGCTCCTTCCAGTATGAATCTTCAATGGCGAATGACCCTCTTTACACTGGAGTTTACTACATGGCTTGGTCTTCCAACACATAACCATTACATATTGCCGTTTACCTCAGCTCATTGGCTATCTACCAAGCTAGATTTCAAGATGATCAGTGGTCATTGGGTTAAAATACAGTCAATCAACGAAAGAGCGGTCATATCATTGGTGCACAATGAGGTCATTACTTTTTGTCTTCAAATCGGTTTCTTTCAGTCTATACGTCCCACGAAATGACACATCAAGTTTGGTTGTGTTATAAACAACCAGTTGATTGCAATGAAACCAAACATGACTGGATAAAGTCACGTTTAGTGTGTATATTTACATCGAATGTTTAGTCAAAAATTTAATGAGACGGGATTCAGAAAACAAAATGTTTCGTGTTAGGCTATAAAAATTGATTTTATCAAACAAAAGACCATTCATTGTGTAACAATGAGCATTGGGATTGCAAACAGAGGAAGATCGTCAAAGGTAAACAATTTATTTTATTGCAATTTGTGATTTTGTTACGCCTGTGCTGGTTGAAATAGTTTTTTTATGGGGCTCTGTCCTCAGATAATCGCATCGTATTCTTTCGCAGTAAATCCTTTTTTAAATCTGACAACGCAGTTGGATTAACAAGATTCTAGGCTTTTGAACCATGTGAGACACTTGTATTTTCAGGAATGTTTAATATGACTATTTATGTAGCGATCAACGTATGTTGTCTAATTTAATCCCGCTAACGGGATCTGTGTGCAGAGAGGCTAGCAGCATCAGCCACCTGCACAGGATGGAAGCCACGTCTGACTCTTGTTCTATTCCCATTTACAGCCAGGTGTAGGTGAATATGATTATGTAAAAAAGATACCTCAAAATGGGTCATGTCATTGAATACTGTATGCATTTGTTAAAAAGTTAAAGCTGGAGGAGTTGAACATGTGTAAAACAAATTGAGAGATTTTTATCATTGCTCTCTGTATAAAGTCATCATTGACTGTTCAAATGCCAATGCCTAATTAACAGTCAATATTTGTTTGTATATGGGGCTATCCAAATAATCTGTTGATAAACAACTGCTTGCTAAGGTTAGGGTTAGGTTTAGAATGAGGATTAAGGTTAGGGCTAGCGATAGGGTAACAATTACGTTTAGGATAACGGTTAAGGTTATGGCTATGGTTCGGGTTAGTAGATTGTAGATGTGATTGCTGTCAACATTTCAACTATCTACAATTTTAAAACTCCACAAATGTTTAAATGACATCAGTCTTAAACAGTAATAAAAGGGATGAGTTGTCAGTGATATTGCAACAAAACAGGATTCAAAGCATGAGAAAAGGCCGGCAATAACTTCAATTGGGTATGCCTCCACAGCTAATAACAGAAAGGTCAGATTTGTTTAGATTTTAAATCTGCCAAATGACATAAGGCAAAGATGATCTAGCTTTGTTTTGTAAGTATCAGATGTGCAATTATTTGGGCTAAAACAATGTCTAAATGTTACGATTTACTAGAAGTAGTGGGTGAAATCAGGCGCAGAGAGCAGGGTTCAGTAGATTGTCAATTTATTCTCCGGTGCACAAAAAATGGTCACGCCACCACACATACAATTGATCAGCCCAAACACATGACCAAAATAGTCCGGAGAATATATACACGAAACCCACCAACAACAGAGTAACAAAAAACAAGCCCGCACAAATACCCAGTGGGGCTAGTGACCTTAAATAGCCTACAAACAAACAGAAATAAACAGAAACAAACGGAAAGGGAATCGATGGCAGCTAATAGGCCGGCGACGACGACCGCCGACCACCGCCCGAACAGGAAGAGGCACCATCTTCGGCCAGATTCGTGACACTAAACGTTTAATAGAAAGGTTGTCAATTGCATTTAAGGGGATAACATCTGTTTACAGATTTATGTGGTCCCCAGACAGCGTCTGTTAATTTGACATCAGAGTGACGTGGGTGACCAGCTCAGGTTGACAACAGATGTGTTGCGGGAAGCTGAGTATTGTGCACCATCTGTGTGTTACACATCCCCGTAACCACACAGAGGTCCCCAGAATGTCTCTGCTGTGTTTAACAACCCCTTCACAGCTGCCCTTTCATTTGCACACACTACTATGCCCTAAAATGGAAAAGCTTATGCTTGCTCACAGACAGTGAACAATGACGGCCTAGCTTAGTGTCATGCTGTGTCAGTGTCATGTTGCCTAGCAGGAGATTCCTCATGGTAGCAGTCTTCGTCCTTTGAGATTGACTTCCACAGTATACAGACCTGCAGCCCGCTTAGTGACAGGGTAAACACCTGTGGACAGTGTTGAGAAGGAGGAGGATGTAATTTCCCGTTTAGCAGCCTTTTGCCTCCATGGGGGATTTGGAAATGTTGCTGGTGCATATTTGGGGTTTTCCTGACTCCTGTCCTCGTGCAGTAGCAGTTGGAGGTGTCTCCGCAGGGGTGTCGTGATTGATATCCATGGTGCTTAGGAGAACTGTTCGACAAAACTGTTTTTTCCCTCAAATGCTGCTGATGCAGCAGAGGGACCGATTTAAAAGGCAGATGGTAATCTCCAGGTTGCTCCCTCTACTGTGCTCTCTCCTCTGCACGCTCTCTTTCCTTCACTCTCTCACAATTTTTCACTCTCTTTTGCTCTCTCCCCTCACCTTTTTTCCTCTCACTTTCCATCTTTCTCATCTCTCTCTCTCTCTCTCTCTCTCTCTCTCTCTGTTTCCTCCCTCTCTCTTTACCTTATTTTTTTCCCTCCCTCCACTCCACTCTAACCCAACCCAAAATGCTTTTCCCTACTGTTTGAGATAAGTAGCACTCCAGTGATTTGTCTCTGTCCAGCCACCTGCATCTATTCATGGATATGTAGGAGCAGCTAAACCTATACTGCCTGTCGACTGCAGCACGTGTCAACATTTCATAGCATCTCCAACTGAGACACCAGTGAGCTGGAGCAGGAAAAGGCATGCTGCTGGGGACAGAGGGTGACAAAATGTCAAAAGCATTTTAATAGCTTTGAAATGGCCACATCATTCCATGGAAATGGCACACAAATTCAGTTAGCAAACTAATAACAAGTGGCATAAAGAAACTAGAATGGCCTTTAGGTTTGGAGAAAAGTATAATCATTTCAACTATTACTATCTATCATATATGGGACATTCTTTGTTGTTGAGTTTTCTCATGATGTATTATATTGACTCAGAATAGAGTAGAGAATTCAGTCACAATGTGTCCCATATGTCAGCCATCCATTTTCCATCCTCCATTATCAAGTCATTTGGAAAGATTTGTACCAGGTCTCCCTACTTGGACCAAAATCATGTCAATTTCCCATGTATTTGTCCATCTCTTTTGAACTTGTATAATTAAAATAGGGGTCGGCCAGGAATCTGAGTGTCACAGAGTGTCACACAATATGTTCCAGATTAACTCTTCACGCCAAAGTTAGACAACTAAATAATAAATGCTCATCATCCCCATACTAATGATGTATTTTTCTGTCCCCCCTAAATGCACAGCGCTAATTATGGAAAAAGTTATTATCAAGTAGTAAACCGTAGTTAAATGTAAGTAGGTTACTACATTGAGATTTACATTTTTGAAGGTTCCTCTTCAGAAACTGATTGCAGCACACCACATATTAGCCATTCAAGAAGGCATCTTAATTGCAGCTGCACACTTGACCTCCTGGAACAAGCATCTCCAATCCAGGTGCACAACAGGCCTGCTGTACTGCAAAGGTGAAGAGGTCTATCGGAGTGGTTAAAGGCTGTTATTTGCTTTCACACATGCCAGTTACAGCAGCACAATCCAAGTCCTCCCCTCTAAATACACCGTCATTAAGAGTAATTACCCGACATGGAGGCAAACAAGGCTGAGCTGGAAAAAATAAGGAGAGTGAGAGGTTGCACACCAATGAGCTCAAACCTGACCTCTGCTCTCAAGGGGAGTCAAAGCTCGGGCATGACATGACTGGAAAAGTGAAAAACATAACAAATACTCTGCAGCAGACTATCTGCAGTATACTTAAACATGATACTTTTCTGTAGCAGCCATTCAGCTAACTTCCACTACAAGTGTTCATTGTGATAATTCCAAATAACATTACAACACAATAAGTGTGAAAGCAGTGTTTCCACATCAATGTAAAATTACTAAATTATGTTTTTATCTATACAGGTAATTCATCCATAGTCACTGTGCAGGCTATAACATTAGGTAAACTATCCCTGACATTCAAGCACACATATACTATACATACCCGTACATTCCTTCTGTCACTCAAGGGAAGGGTGAATAAAGTACATCCCCTCATACATATTCAGAGCTCCACTCTCTGGTATCTCTATTTTTGATGCACCACAGTGATACAGAACATCCCAAATGAAATTAGTAAAGCATCAGTCACTAAATCATGTTGATGTACTTGAGTGAATCAGGAGAAGTGGGATAAAACAATTTGCAGAGGCAGGAAGATGGTGTCGATAGTCAATCACATCTTGGAGATAGAATTCTAATGGACTGAGGAGACTGCCAGTAACAGGAAAAAACTAGATTGAAAACTTTTTTCATAGCTATACTGTTATGTACGCCTCTTGGAGAGGGAACGCAACACCCTGCTACAACTCAACTCCCTGTGGAGTGAAAGAGGTATGGGATTGTAGGTGCGAGTAAGGATGACAAAAGACAGAGAATTTACCGTTTACTGGGAATTTATTGCTTCCTTTACACGGTACATTTTGGGAAAAGGGGCTGAACGTAACCAAAGCAAAGAAAGTAAATCTCAAAGCCCCCTCTCCTACCTTACCTGCCTACCCACTACTTACCTAACTTCGCACCACCTGGTGCACTAACCAAAATACAGGGGTGGTTCACCCAAGTCTTACCTAGTGTGCATAGACAGTAAATACTACGTGTTATGTATGCCGCAGGCCTCTTTCCTAAGCACTCCCTACGTGCCTTCCCCTTCCCCCCTGGGAACAAATGAAACAGAATAACACAAACAATTTCAATAATCATAAACATACCTCCGCAGGACCAGCTACAAACTACTTCACAAAAGCAAAAAAAACTCTGACACACAACATCTCTCTCTCTCTCTCAAAGGAACACTGTCTTTTCTAGCTGGAGAAGGTGTATCCTCTGACGAGAGTGCGGGGTCAGCTCCAAATAGCAATGGGACTGACCAATCAGCTGCTTGGGGGAATTTCAGGAAGCCATCCTGAAACACACAGACAAACAAAACCACAACACAGAAACTGGGGAACGTAACATATACCACAAAATAACTTCTACTTTGTCCCAAGCACTGGTCAAGCTGTAGTGCTGCCAATGCGGGATCACATATGCCCCCCTGCCTCAGCAATAGGGGACTTGATCCCTGCTTATGCTTTACTTGACCTCTCTCTATATCACTCATCTATCTTCCACTTTCATTACTTCACAATAAAAGCATAAAAAATATGCATCTCCCTGGCACAAGCAATGTTGTTAACAAGCAATGCAATGCATACATGATCAGTGTTAATGAGGCCAGTGAGGGAAAACCATGTTGCTTGGGCATCCCAGCACACTGGCCGAAAGAGATAAAGGGATTAAATCTAGGACACACAAACCCAAGTTTTAATTTCATGCAAATAAGGATGACCCGGGTTCCTGATGTAAACAATCAAGTGTGATGGACTCCATACTTGCTCAACAAGGGATCTAAAAAATAATCACAATAGCGTGTAGTGCACTTCCCCTGTTAATTTCTTTCAACCACTCATACTGGAGAAAATTGTTGAGAGTTACAAATGCACTTAAAAATTATTGAACCCCTACTCTGGCTTGATCCATCTTGAGCACTCTCTGTCCCTTCATTCCTCCATACCTCTCCTTATGCCCCACTTCCCCCAGCCATCTGTCAAAGCAGCCCCTCGCTCCCTGGCAGCTATCAGGGGCCGTAGGACCCTCACACAACTCTCTCCCTAGCCATATTTGAAGTCCACTGGCCCTTCCTATGTGATGTGAATCTAACGAGATGAATGAGAGACAATGCTTAGCGTCAGGCTGAAGGTGTTTCAGAAATTAACTTTTTTTTTTTACTGAAAATTTGAGAAAATCAATCAACTTTGTTTTTCAACCATTCTCTGGCTGATCTGTACATACTGTGCATTCGGAAAGTACTCAGACCCCTTCCATTTTTCCACATTTTGTCACATTACAGACTTATTCCAAAATTGATTAAATAAATAAAAAATCCTCATCAATCTACACACAATACCTCATAATATGTGGATAGCAGAAACTTCCAGAAGGACAACCATCTCTGCAGTACTCCATCAATCAGGCCTTAATGGTAGAGTGGCCAGACTGAAGCTACTCCTCAGTAAAAGACACATGGTACTAAACGATATCATAACCGCCATCGGTAAAAGACAGGCTTTCGACTCTGTCAATCACCACATTCTTATCGGCAGACTCATCAGTCTTGGTTTCTCAAATGACTGCCTCGCCTGGTTCACCAACTATTTCTCAGACAGAGTTCAGTGTGTCAAATCGGAGGGCCTGTTGTCCGGACCTCTGGCAGTCTCTGTTGGAGTACCACAGGGGTCAATTCTCGGGCCGACTCTCTTGTCTGTATACATCAATGATGTTGCTCTTGCTGCTGGTGATTCTCTGATCCACCTCTACGCAGACGACACCATTCTGTATACATCTGGCCCTTCTTTGGACACTGTGTTAACTAACCACCAAATGAGCTTCAATGCCATACAACACTCCTTCCGTAGCCTCCAACTGTTTCCAAAACGAAATGCATGCTTTTCAACTGTCTGCTGCCCGCACCTGCCCACCTGACTAGCATCACTACTGTAGATGGTTCTGACTTAGAATATGTGGACAACTACAAATACCTAGGTGTCTGGCTAGACTGTAAACTCTCCTCCCAGACTCATATTAAACATCTCCAATCCAAAATAAAATCTAGAATCGGCTTCCTATTTTGCAACAAAGCCTCCTTCACTCACGCCGCCAAACCTACCCTCGTAAAACTGACTCTCCTACTGATCCTCGACTTTCGCGCTATCATTTACAAAATAGCTTCCAATACTCTACTCAGAAAACTGGATGCAGTCTATCACAGTGCCATCTGTTTTGTCACCAAAGCCCCTTATACCATCCACCACTGCGACCTGTATGCTCTAGTGGGCTGGCCCTTGCTACATATTTATCGCCAGACCCACTGGCTCCAGATCATCTATAAGTCTATGCTAGGTAAAGCTCCGCCTTATCTCAGCTCACTGGCCACAATAACAACACCCACCCATAGCACGCGCTCCAGCAGGTATATCTCACTGGTCATCCCCAAAGCCAACACCTCATTTGGCCGCCTTTTCTTCCACTTCTCTGCTGCCAATGACTGGAATGAATTGCAAAAATCGCAGAAGCTGGAGACGTATTTCCCTCACTAAATTTAAACATCAGCTGTTTGAGCAGCTAACCGATCGCTGCAGCTGTACATAGCCCATCTGCAAATAGCCTTCCCAATCTACCTACCTCATCCCCATATTGTTTTTATTTACTTTTCTGCTCTTTTGCACAACCAGTATTTCTACTTGCACATCAACATCTGCTCATCTATCACTCAAGTGTTAATTTGCTAAACTGTAATTACTTCGCTACTATGGCCTATTTATTGCTTTACCTCCTCACGCCATTTGCACACACGTATATAGACTTTCTTTTTATTTCCATTTCTATTTTCTATTTTCTGTTTGTGCTTTATCTGGGCCAGGTTGCGGTTGTAAATGAGAACTTGTTCTCAACTAGCTTACCTGGTTAAATAAAGGTGAAATAAAAAAACAAACACTGCCCTATCCCATCTGGACTAGAGGAATATCTATGTAAGAATGCTGTTCATTGACTATAACTCAGCATTCAAAACCATAGTATCTTCCAAGCTCATCATTGAGGCTTGAGGCCCTGGTCTCAACCCCACACTCTGCAATTGGGTCCAGGAATTTCTGACAGGCCACCCCCAGGTGGTGAAAGTAGGAAACAACATATCCACTTCGCTTATCCTCAACACTGGGGCCCCACAAGAGTGCATGCTCAGCCCCCTCCTGTACTCCCTGTTTACCCTGCGTGGCCATGCATGCCTCCAACTCAATCATCAAGTTTTCAGATGACACAACAGTAGTGGGCTTGATTACCAACAACGACAAAACGGCCTACAGGGAGGAGGTGAGGGCACTCGGAGTGTGTTGTCATTTAAATAACCTCTCACTCAAAGTTAACAAAACAAAGGAGATGATCGTGGACTCCAGGAAACAGCTGAGGGAGTACCCCCCCATGCACATCGACGGGACAGCAGTGGACAAGGTGGAAAGTTTTAAGTTCCTCGGCGTACACATCACATACAAACTGAAATGGTGCCTGACAGATCCAGGATTGTTATAATCACTACTACCCCTCTCCATGATTTAGATCCTGCTCCAGTGCCATCAACCCCAGTGCCATCTATCAGCCTGTGTCAATTTATAGAACAGTGAGTTTCAAACCTCTTTGATTGCTTTGATCCATTTCTTGTTTTCCCACAGACACTTCCATTTAGATATTGTCACGGTAAGTTAGACACAGGGGTTGCTCTTTCTTTTTCTATCTATGACATTTCTTTTGTAAACATCTCCCATTCACCTCTGTGTGAGATAACATTTGGGGCGTGTTACAAGCAAATTGGAAATTTGGGGATGAGACTGTTGTGAGTGTGTTAATGAAGGTGGCCTCTGTTTGTCTGAGGAGTTTACACGGCATGCATCACGTGCCACATGACTATCCAGGTATGGTAATTGTCCAATTTAAAAAGCCCTGCGCAATGGCAATAATTTAAAGAGTGACAAAAGTCTCCCTTAACCTTTTATAGGGATACTCTAAGCTCTTTAGATGAATAGAAGCAATATCAAGAGCTAGCTAGAAAATCCAGGCACCATTCACTGTTAGAAGTAAAGTTGACTGGAAGAACCTTTAGTTGCCACACCGGCTGAAACTTTCCAGCTGAAAAGGAAATCCTGTGTAAAGGTTCAAACCGTAACCTTTTTGTGATGGGAGGGGTTCAATTTTGAACCTTTTTAATAATATATTGTATAGGTGGCAGCCTATCAGATTGAAGACGTGGCTATCAGATAGTTATTTTTGGTCACCCGTTAGTGTAAATGTCATTCCTTTTCATCATGTTAAGTTTGTAGACTGCAAATTAGAATGTAACTTGAATATTTATGCATATTACATATTATAAAATATTATTAACATTGCTGATTACATACAGTACTAAAGTTGTTAGTGATAGGCATTCCGGCTCTTTTCAGTGAGCCGGTTTGTTCGGCTCAGCTCACCCAAAAGAGCTGGCTCTTTTGGCTCCCAAACAGCTCTTTAAAAAAAATATCTTCTGTATTTTTTCAAGTCAAACAGTTTGCGATACTCAGAATATTGCACCATATCAAAGAAAAATAAATAACAATTTTCAAAACTGCAGCCTCTCACAAATTGAAATAAATGTAAAATAGAAACATGCAATCACACATGTGCATTTAAAGTATAACTTTTTTAATGTATATAAACAGAGTGCATATAAATGTAACAATTCAAAACGAATACAATCTGAAAAACATAATAATAGAATATTGCACCATATCAAAGAAAAATAAATAACAATGTGCAAAATTGCAGCATCCCACTTAAAACATTACTGGTCCCTCTTTTCTCTTTCTTCTTTATTTCCATGTTATTACCAGCAGCACACAGCAATACTGACCATATTTTGCTTTTATGAGAGATTTGCATTCAGAAATGCAAGCCGCCTCACTTCCGAGGGGCTGATGCGGTTTCTTCTCTCAGTAATTATTTGTCCTATTTATGAGAAGACCCTCTCAGAGGGAACGGATGTGGCCAGTATGCAGAGTCTACCTGTCATGACTTTGGCAAGCCGTGGGTAAACCGAGGACTTGTTCTTCCACCAGCTCAGAGGATCTGCAGACCTTTGGAGGAGGGCCTCCTCCAAATAGCATCGGACCTCCATTATGGCATCTGCTGAGGGATTCCTTCATGCTGCATCCCCAGTTGCTCTCTAGTCAAACAGCATTCAAACAGCAGACGTTTGTGGCACTACTGCTGGTGCTTCTGCTCTATCTGATCCCTCTTCTTCCTGTTGCCCTGGTGCCTGAGCCAGCTGACTGTTGGGGCTGTCCCTCCCTGCTGCTGAGGTTATTCTTTGAAGAGCCTCATCAATCGCTCTGGCATCACTGAAAGCTAACTTCTTAAACCTGGGGGCAAGTGCAGCGGTTTCTGATAGCACGTGATTATATTCCATTCTGTGTGAACTTTCTGTCCATTAATGAACATAGGGTGTCCATCAACTCTGTCACATGTCCCGTGGTTACATTTGCTTCTCTCTGGCAGCTGGCTGTGATTCCCTGCAGACCCTTACACAGGAGTATCATTTCTAAGGCAGTCACATAGCTGAAAAGAAAGAACAGTAGTTCAGGTTCATGTTTTATCTACTAATACTACATTCTCATCTACTGCTCATATACATATATAATGCTGGATTAATTAATGATGTAGTAATAACTGCTTACTGTACCTCTCTCCACTGATCTCCACAGTGACCTGCTCAACAGGTTCCAGGACTCTGCACACCACCTTTATATGAGATTTTGTTTTGGCAAATTCTACACTGTGCTCTAACATTGTCTACATTATTAAAATGTATCCAAATGCTACTGTGCTTCCGACTCATTTTCCAGCTGTTGTTTTCACAGCTGTCCTTCCTCTCTCTCCTCGGCTGCTAAGTGTGTGACTGAGTAAGTTGGCACGGCCCTCCCTCACCCATCGTTCATTGGTTGACACTGCATGTCTGATTGACAGGAACAACAGGTGAGGCTGTTAGTCTGAGCAGACAGTCAGAATGAATGTGTGCGCTTGAGCATTTAGGCCTATAGTCTATTTTTTTTTGTTCTTTGAATTAGTTAATTCTATTAATTAAAAATATTTTGATTATTCATATCTTAATTTCTTTAGAAATAGATTCGACTCTTCTGATATGTGAGCCGGCTCCCAACATTCACCTACGCGAGCCGGCTCCCAACATTCACCTACAAGAGCCGGCTCTTAGAGCCGACTCGTTCGCAAACGACCCATCACTAAAAGTTGTGACAATTGAAACTTTGGGATTTGCATAGGCTGTTAAAGGAACTCACACACCTCTGTTAGCCTCATTGAAGCAACAAAATGGTTACTGTTCAACCTTAACATGTGACTGAAGAATCCACCAAATGCAATACATTTGCAAATAGAAATCCAAACTCTATTGCTCCAATGGACAAAAATGCAAACTTAATTAACTTTCTCTCACAACCATGTAATCCTGTTTCATTGAATAGGAATATTGATTTATAAAACATACTGCAATTAACCACACTCTTAATGTTTTGTACACACAGTACACTTTGCACAAGGCGAGACCCAAATGCAGACACAGGAGGCAGATGGTTGGAGTCTTACAATGTTTATTAATCCAAAGGGGTAGGCAAGAAAATGGTTGTGGACAGGCAAAAAGGTCAAAACCAGATCAGAGTACAGGAGGTACAGAGTGGCAGACAGGCTCGTGGTCAAGGCAGGCGGGTGCAAAGTCCAGAAACAGGCAAAGGTCAAAATCAGGAGGACGAGAAAAAGGAGAATGGCAAAAGCAGGAGAACGGGAAAACCGCTGGTTGATTTGGAAACATACAAGACGAACTGGCACAGAGAGACAGGAACCACATGTATAAATACACTGGGGAAATTAAGAGACACCTGAAGGGGGTGCAGACAATCACAAAGACCGGTGAAACAGATCAGGGCGTGACACACACACACAATACCCTTCAATTAGTGGCACACAAATGTTGAACTAATCAGTGAGCCATTCAACTCATCATCTGAAAAAACAGGCGAGAAAAGTAAGGACATTTTACTGCACCTTTCAAGAGCTTCCGTCTGATAAAGGTGGGTAAATTGAATAGCATGTAAAAAAACTGAGAAATGGGAAATGATGGGTATAAATAGGTTAATAGACTGAGCCAACTAGAGTCCTTGAGAGAACTCATACCATAGCATGACAGAGGCCACACTATTCAGACAAGCACAAAAGGCTCTTCTCAGAGACATGATAAGAGCACTAGTTTAACAGTCAACATTCTGCCCGAGATCTCAGAGAAAGAGACGATCAGGGGCCTCTGCATCTTTGTATATATATTTTTTTATTTTCTGTCATTTGGGAAATTGAAAAGAAAAAACACCCCCAAGGACACGAGAGGTAAGGTATTACACCCTGAATCTTCGAGCGAGAAATCCATTTTAATTGGGTATCTTAAAGGTTGAGCAGAAAGGTAATTTCCACAGTGAGCCAGAGGAGAACAAAGTCTATCAAAGAGAACCTGGAGGACAGGGCAAAGGATGCAGGATTTCCCATCATAGCTGGTGAAAAGAAACCAACATGACTTGTTGACCTTTACCACAGTGAATAAAATGCTAAAGCCACTGAAAAAAAAGATCAGCCCATTGAGCGGCTGCACTGTAAAAGTAAGTATTTAGGATCTGAACACATAAATAAAACACATAACTAAACCCTATTCTGTGACACTTTTTAGACATGTCAAGCTATTTAGAAATTCAATGAAAACGCATGTGTTTAGATTATAAACATCAGAAGATGTTTATTCCCTGTAAAACGTTTTAAAGACATGAACACGATTATTGAGCCCAAGGCGTTTAAGGGTTAAACACTAAACACTGTAGGGTGTAAAGCCAAATTAGCATATTTCCCAGTATGCCTTTCAAGTAAACGTGGCAGATACCTACCTATGACTGTGTTTGCTAGTGACAGAGACATCCTTGTTTCATTCAATGACTGTTAAGCTTTAAGCCTATGCCAAGTGACTGCATAAGGGAATGTTTAACTAAAAGAAAACTAGTTATGATCACATATGTGACTAGTTTCAGGAAATTAGTTACCTCTAAATACTTCACAGGAGAGGCATTTGAATGTAAACATTTATTTTTTTCTAAAAATGATTATTTGGGGGGCAGAAATGCCTTCTGGAACATGAAATTCATGTGCCTTAATAACAAACTTGTATGCCATCTGTAAATACGAAGAACATTGTTAAATTACTATTACATCTTCAAACAAAGGGCAACCATGGCATCCGTGACAGATAGGGAGAAGCAGTCATCCATATATATGGGCAAGAGAGTCTAGATGGCTACATTTTCAGATATTATAAATTGTACATTTTATCAGAAATTTGTTTTCATTACAAGTTAGAGTACTGTTAGCTAGCTAACGTTATCTGGCTGGCTCGCTAGCTAATGTTACGTGTATGATCTGTGTAGTAATGCTATTCGTATCTCAGAGCTATTTGCATAGCTAATTATAGCCTAATGTGAGCTAGCTAACATTGAACCTAGTTGGTTAAATATTCAGACCCTTTACTCAGTATTTTGTTGAAGGACCTTTGGCAGCTATTACACCCTCAAGTCTTCTTTGGTATGAAGCTACAAGCTTTGAACACCTGTATTTGGGGAGTTTCTCCCATTCTTCTCTGCAGATCCTCTCAAGCTCTGTCAGGTTGGATGGGGAGTGTCATTGCACAGCTATTTTCAGGTCTCTCCAGAGATGTTCAATCAGGTTGAAGTCTGGGCTCTAGCTGGGAAACTCAAGGACATTCAGAGACTTGTTCCGAAGCCACTCTTACATTGTCTTGGCTGAGTAATTAGGGTTGTTTTCCTGTTAGAAGGTGAACCTTCGCCCCAGTCGGAGGTCCTCAGCGCTCTGGAGCAGGTTTTCATCAAAGATTTCTGTACTTTCCCTTGACTGGTCTCCCAGTCCCTGATGCTGAAAACATCCCCACCAGCATGATGCTTCACCATAGGGATGGTGCCATGTTTCCTCCAGACGTGACGCTTGGCATTCAGGCCAAAGAGTTCAATCTTGGTATCATCAGACCAGAGAATCTTGTTTTTCATGGTCAGTCCCTTAAAAAGTGCTTTTTGGCCAACTCCAAGCGGTCTTGTGCCTTTTACTGAGGAGAGGCTTCTACTTAATTAAAAATCCAAAAGTATTTGGTTTTAAATATACTTAAGTATATAAAAAATGTAATTGCCTAAATATACTTAAGTATCAAAAGTAAAACGTGTAAATAATTTAAAATTCCTTACATTAATTTTATTTTTATTTTTTATTTCACCTTTATTTAACCAGGTAGGCTAGTTGAGAACAAGTTCTCATTTGCAACTGCGACCTGGCCAAGATAAAGCATAGCAGTGTGAACAGACAACACAGAGTTACACATGGAGTAAACAATTAACAAGTCAATAACACAGTAGAAAAAAAGGGGAGTCTATATACATTGTGTGCAAAAGGCATGAGGAGGTAGGCGAATAATTACAATTTTGCAGATTAACACTGGAGTGATAAATGATCAGATGGTCATGTACAGGTAGAGATATTGGTGTGCAAAAGAGCAGAAAAGTAAATGAATAAAAACAGTATGGGGATGAGGTAGGTGAAAATGGGTGGGCTATTTACCAATAGACTATGTACAGCTGCAGCGATCGGTTAGCTGCTCAGATAGCAGATGTTTGAATTTGGTGAGGGAGATAAAAGTCTCCAACTTCAGGGATTTTTGCAATTCGTTCCAGTCACAGGCAGCAGAGTACTGGAACGAAAGGCGGCCAAATGAGGTGTTGGCTTTAGGGATGATCAGTGAGATACACCTGCTGGAGCGCGTGCTAAGGATGGGCGTTGCCATCGTGACCAGTGAACTGAGATAAGGCGGAGCTTTACCTAGCATGGACTTGTAGATGACCTGGAGCCAGTGGGTCTGGCGACGAATATGAAGCGAGGGCCAGTCGACTAGAGCATACAAGTCGCAGTGGTGGGTGGTATAAGGTGCTTTAGTGACAAAACGGATGGCACTGTGATAAACTGCATCCAGTTTGCTGAGTAGAGTGTTGGAAGCTATTTTGTAGATGACATCGCCGAAGTTGAGGATCGGTAGGATAGTCAGTTTTACTAGGGTAAGTTTGGCGGCGTGAGTGAAGGAGGCTTTGTTGCGGAATAGAAAGCCGACTCTTGATTTGATTTTCGATTGGAGATGTTTGATATGAGTCTGGAAGGAGAGTTTACAGTCTAGCCAGACACCGAGGTACTTATAGATGTCCACATATTCAAGGTCGGAACCATCCAGGGTGGTGATGCTAGTCAGGCATGCGGGTGCAGGCAGCGATCGGTTGAAAAGCATGCATTTGGTTTTACTAGCGTCTAAGAGCAGTTGGAGGCCACGGAAGGAGTGTTGTATGGCATTGAAGCTCATTTGGAGGTTAGATAGCACAGTGTCCAAGGACGGGCCGGAAGTATATAGAATGGTGTCGTCTGCGTAGAGGTGGAAAAGGGAATCGCCCGCAGCAAGAGCAACATCATTGATATATACAGAGAAAATAGTCGGCCCGAGAATTGAACCCTGTGGCACCCCCATAGACACTGCCAGAGGACCGGACAGCATGCCCTCCGATTTGACACACTGAACTCTGTCTGCAAAGTAATTGGTGAACCAGGCAAGGCAGTCATCCGAAAAACCGAGGCTACTGAGTCTGCCGATAAGAATATGGTGATTGACAGAGTCGAAAGCCTTGGCAAGGTCGATGAAGACGGCTGCACAGTACTGTCTTTTATCGATGGCGGTTATGATATCGTTTAGTACCTTGAGTTTGGCTGAGGTGTACCCGTGACCGGCTCGGAAACCAGATTGCACAGCGGAGAAGGTACGGTGGGATTCGAGATGGTCAGTGACCTGTTTGTTGACTTGGCTTTCGAAGACCTTAGATAGGCAGGGCAGGATGGATATAGGTCTGTAACAGTTTGGGTCCAGGGTGTCTCCCCCTTTGAAGAGGGGGATGACTGCGGCAGCTTTCCAATCCTTGGGGATCTCAGATGATATGAAAGAGAGGTTGAACAGGCTGGTAATAGGGGTTGCGACAATGGCGGCGGATAGTTTCAGAAATAGAGGGTCCAGATTGTCAAGCCCAGCTGATTTGTACGGGTCCTGGTTTTGCAGCTCTTTCAGAACATCTGCAATCTGGATTTGGGTAAAGGAGAACCTGGAGAGGCTTGTGCGAGGAGCTGCGGGGGGGGGGGAGCTGTTGCCCGAGGTTGGAGTAGCCAGGCGGAAGGCATGGCCAGCCGTTGAGAAATGCTTGTTGAAGTTTTCGATAATCATGGATTTATCGGTGGCACTGCTGGGAGCTGAGGGGGGTCGGTAGCAGGCGGCAACAGTGAGAGACTTATTTCTGGAGAGAGTAATTTTCAAAATTAGTAGTTCGAACTGTTTGGGTATGGACCTGGAAAGTATGACAGTATGGCTTCTGATGTTGACATGCATGAAACCAAGGCTTTTTCGATCACAGAAGTCAACAAATGAGGGTGCCTGGGGACATGCAGGGCCTGGGTTTACCTCCACATCACCCGCGGAACAGAGAAGGAGTAGTATGAGGGTGCGGCTAAAGGCTATCAAAACTGGTCGCCTAGAGCATTGGGGACAGAGAATAAGAGGAGCAGGTTTCTGGGCATGGTAGAATATATTCAGGGCATAATGCGCAGACAGGGGTATGGTGGGGTGCGGGTACAGCGGAGGTAAGCCCAGGCACTGGGTGATGATGAGAGAGGTTGTATCTCTGGACATGCTGGTTGTAATGGGTGAGGTCACCGCATGTGTGGGAGGTGGGACAAAGGAGGTATCAGGGGTATGAAGAGTGGAACTAGGGGCTCCATTGTGAACTAAAACAATGATAACTAACCTGAACAACAGTATACAAGGCATATTGACATTTGAGAGAGACATACAGCGAGGCATACAGTAATCACAGGTGTTGAATGGCGAAAGCTAGCTAAAACAGTAGATGAGACAACAACAGCTAAACAGCTAGCACAACAACAGCAGGTAAAATGGCGTTGACTAGGCAACGGGGCCGACAGATAAAACATAAACAAGCAGAATGGAGTACCGTGATTAATGGACAGTCCAGCGTGCATCAGCTATGTAGCCAAGTGATCAGTGTCCAGGGGGCAGCGGTGGATGGGGCAGGGAAGCTGGACTGGTGAGTGTAACAATGACTAAATAGCTGGTAGCTAGTTAGCTGGTTAGCTTCTGGAGGTTCTTGAGTGTGTTCTAAAAATTAAAAATAATAGCGATTCCGTATCACATTGGGTGAGGCAGGTTATCGGAAGGTATCAACAAATTAAAAATCGAAAAGAGATAGAAAGTAAATATGGGTCCAGTGAGTGTTTGGGACGCGGCGATTCAGACGGTTAGCAGGCCTGTGCTAACAAGCTAACAGTTAGTAGGCCGGGGCTAAACAAGGTAGCAGTTAGCGGACCGGGGCTAGACAAGCTAGCAGTTAGCAGGCCGAATTAGCAAGCAAGGAGATAGCAAGGGCTAGAGAGTTAGCCTTTGGGGGACGTCGCGATGGGGTGAGTCTGATTATTCCTCTTCATACGGTGACATCAATAGACCGGTCGTGGGTCCGGGTATTGTAGCCCAGGAGTATGCTACGGTGGTAGCACAGGGGCTCTGGCCGGGCTAGCTTCAAGTGGGAGGAAACGCTAGCCAGGAGTAATCATCCGGGGTTGCGGTTTAGCTAGATAGCTAGTTGTGAAGATCCAGCTGAAAAATGTTCCGTTTGCGGTGGGAATCCGGGGATAAAAAATAAATAGGTCCGTTATGCTCAAGTTTGAGTCGCGTTGTTCGAACTGGCGAGAGCTTTCCGAGCTAAAGGTTATTTGAAGACCGCTAGCATAGCTGGTAGTTAGCTAGCTAGCTTCAATTGAGGGGTTCCGGTTCTGAAGTAAATATAAATACTTTAGGAAAAATAGCTACATTGGGTGAGGCGGGTTGCAGGAGAGTGTTTGGAAGCTGAGGTTTAGCAAAATGTTTTAAAAGATATATACAAGGGACACGACACGACAGAACGTCTTACTGCTACGCCATCTTGGTTATATCTTGGTTATTAAGCAAACAGGATGGCACCATTTCCTTGTTTAAAAAATGTAGGTCATTTACAAAATAAGCCTTTGTGTTCACTGAGCCGCCAGATCAGAAGCAGTAAGGATGACCAGCAGTAAGGGTTGTTCTCTTGATAAGTACGTGAATTGGACCGTTTTACTGTCCTGCTAAGCATTCAAAATGTAAAAAGTACTTTTGGGTGTCAGGAAAATGTATGGAGTAAAAAGTATATTATTTCCTTTAGGAATGTTGTGAAGTAAAAGTAGTCAAAAATATAAATAGTAAAGTACTTGTGTAGTACTTTTAAAGTATTTTTACCTAAGTACTTTACACCACTGGCTTAGCATAGCATATACTGTATGGAGGCCTAGTGACACATGCTGAGAGGTAAAGGGGTGGATGGAGAAAATGCATTATCTCGCAGCAGGAGGGTGACCTTCAGATAGCATGGACTTCTCTCCCAGTCAACTTAGCCTGGCTCCAACCTTTTCTCATCGGCCATATGATGAATAGGTTCTATGAGCCAGCAAGACAGCTTATTAGCAAAGCAGGTTACATCTCTGTAGCCACAAAGATGAAAATGAGGAATGCAATAGGTAATAGTGTGAATACTCACAGTACCAGAAACATGATTAACGTCCTGAGACTTGTGTTAGGGATTTGGGAGTACAACTAACTTGCAACTTATGCAACCTTACTTACAACTGTCATTCATAGCACTTAAATCCATGCAGCAACAACTGTCAACTGACAGAGGTATCTCCATTAAATCTAGTCTACTCTCCTTGGTTAACAATAAAGGGCATGGCGGGTGAATAGCTGAACTGTATTTCTGTATGTGTGCCGTGCAGTAAAATCGAATCAAATTGTATTAGTCACATATGCTGAAAACAACAGGTAACTTATGAGACTTATGTTCCAACAAAAAGAATACTTCACTTTATGTTAAATGCTGTATGTATTTATTAACATTTACAGTGAAATGCTTACTTACAAGCCCCAAACTAACAATGCAGTTTAAAAAAAATATGGATAAGAATAAGGAAAAAAAGTAACAAGTAATTAAAGAGCTGCAGTAAAATAACAAGAGCAAGAATATATACAGGGGGGTTTACCCGTCAACGTGCGGGGGCACCGGTTAGTTGAGGTAATATGTACATGTAGGTAGTGTTATTAAAGTGACTATGCATAGATTATAACAACAGAGAGTAGCAGTGGTGTAAAAGAGGTGGGGGAGTCAGCAATGCAAATAGTCAGGGTAGCCATTTGGTTAAATGTTCAGGAGTCTTATGGCTTGGGGGTAGAAGCTGTTTAGAAGCCTCTTCTACCTAGACTTGGCACTCCAGTACCAGTTGCCGTGAGGTAGCAGAGAGAACAGTCTATGAACAGGGTGGCTGCAGTCTTTGACCATTTTTAGGGCCTTTCTCTGACACCGCCTGGCATAGAGGTCCTGGATGGCAAGAAGCTTGGCCCCAGTGATGTTCTGGGCCATTCGCATAACCCTCTGTAGTGCCTTGCGGCCGGAGGCCGAGCAGTTGCCATACCAGGCAGTGATGCAACCAGTCAGGATGCTCTCGATGGTGCAACGGAAGAACCTTTTGAGGATCTGAGGATCCATGCCAAATCTTTTCAGTCTCCTGAGGGGCAATAGGTTTTGTCATGCCCTCTTCACGACTGTCTTGGTGTGCTTGGACCATGTTAGATTGTTGATGATGTGGACACCTAGGAACTTGAAGCTGTCAACCTACTCGTCTGCAGCCCCATCTATGAGAATGGGGGCATGCTCAGTCCTCTTTTTTCTGTAGTCTTGACCATGTTGAGGGAGACGTTGTTGTCATGGCACCACACGGCCAGGTCTCTGACCACCTCTCTATAGGCTGTCTCGTCGTTGTCGGTGATCAGGCCTACCACTGTTGTGTCAAGCCACGAAGTGCTTTGAAAGGCTGGTCATGGCTCACATCAACACCATTATCCCAGAAACCTTAGACTCACTCCAATTTGCATACCGCCTCAACAGATCCACAGATGATGCAATATATATTGCACTCCACACTGCTCTTTCCCACCTGGACAAAAGGAACACCTAGGTGATAATGCTATTCATTTACTACAGCTCTGCGTTCAACAACATAATACCCTCAAAGGTCATCACTAAGCTAAGGACTCTGGGACTAAACACCTCCCTCTGCAACTGGATCCTGGACTTCCTGACGGGCTGTCCCCAGATGGTAAGGGTAGGTAACAACACATCCACTTGATCTTATCCTCAACACGGGGGCCCCTCAGGGGTGGTGCTCAGTCCCCTCCTGTACTCCCTGTTCACCCATGACTGCATGGCCAACCACGACTCCATCACCATCATTAACTTTGCCAATGACACAACAGTGGTAGGCCTGATCACTGACAATGATTACTGACAAAATGTACTGTATTGATCACATCTTTACTAATGTTGCAGAATTTTGCTTTAATGCAGTATCCAAATCCATAGGATGTAGTGATCACATAATTGTAGCCATATCTACAAAATCAAAAAGTTCCAAAGGCTGGGTCTAATGTAGTGTATAAGAGGTCATACAATATGTTTTTTAGTGATTCATATGTTGATGATGTGAATAATATTTGCTAGTCTGTGGTGTAATGGGGAGCAACCAGACTCTGCACTTGACACATTTTTGTAATTGCTTATTCCAGTTACTAAGCATGGACCCATTAAGAAAATGACTGTAAAAACTGTTAAATTCCCTTGGATTTTGTATGGTTGAGAGGGATGAGTCAAAACGTACTGCAAATAAGTCTAGCAGCCAAACTGATTGGCAAACATACTGCAAATTAAGAAATAATGTGAATAAACTAAATAAAAATAAAAATAAACTATACTATGAAACAAAGATGAATGATAGTAAAAATATTTGGAGCACCTATAATGACATTTCTGGGAAAAAGGCAAAAAGGCTCTACCATTCATTGAATCAGATGGCTCATTCATCAGAAAACACACTGATATTGCCAACTACTTTAATTACTTTTTCATTAGCAAGATAAGCAAACTTGGGGATGACATGCCAGCAACAAACGCTGACACTACACATCCAAATATATGGGACCAACTTATGAAAGACAAGAATTGTAATTTTGAATTCCGTAAAGTCAGTGTGGAAGAGGTGCCATTTTTTGTTGGTGTCTATCAACAATGACAAGCCACCGGGATCTGACAATCTGGATGGAAAATTACTGAGGATAAATGCAGATGATATTTCCACTCCTATTTTCCACATCTTCAATTTAAGCCTATTAGAAAGTGTGAGCCCTCAGGCCTGGAGGGAAGCTAAAGTCATCCCACTACCCAAGAATTGTTAAGCCCCTTTTACTGGCTAAAATAGCCAACCAATCAGCATTTCACAGTAAACATATTGACAACACACTTTCAGCATGCTTATTGGGAAGGACACTCAACAAGCACAGCACTTACACAAATTACTGATAATTGGCTGAGGGAAATTGATAATAAAATGATTGTGGCTGGCCTCCCGGGTGGCGCAGTGGTCTGCATCACAGTGCTAGCTGTGCCACCAGAGACTCTGGGCTCGCGCCCAGACTCTGTCGCAGCCAGCCACGACCGGGAGGTCCGTGGAGCAACGCACAATTGGCCTAGCGTTGTCCGGGTTAGGGAGGGTTTGGCCGGTAGAAATATCCTTGTCTCATCGCGCACTAGCGACTCCTGTGGTGGGCCGGGCGCCACCGGGCACGGGCCGGGCGCAGTGCACGCTGACCAGGTCGCCAGGTGCACGGTGTTTCCTCTGACACACCTGGCTTCCGGGTTGGATAGGGGCTGTATTAAGAACCAGTGCGGCTTCGTTGGGTTGTGCTTCGGGGGACGCAAGGCTTTCAACCTTCGTCTCTCCCGAGCCCTAACAATTGGATACCACTAACAATTGGATACCATGAAATTGGGGAGAAAAGGGAGTAAAATTCACACAAAAAAAAGTTACTCCCTGAACATACTGTAAGACACACAAACAAGCATACTGTAGACTACATACACGCAGCCCCTTTACACACAGTCCGGACGACACACACACAGAGACACACAATCACTTGTTCTTTCCAGAAATATCGCTATGAGGCTGGAGTGTAAACAGGGAAGGAGTGTCACCACCGTTCTCCCCATGGCACAGTACATTGGGAGAAATCATCAGAGGCCAGATTACTCTTAATTAATATATCCCTCTTTAGCAGCTGTCTTAGGGGGAATAATGATCCATTTCTATATTTTCTGTATGGAAATGACAATGCAATGTGGTCTGGTTTCCTCTGAAGTTTATGCTTTTGGCCAACACATCTGTAATCTAAGATACAATAGAATGCTTTGAGAGGATTGTATGAATCAAGACTCCTTTGGTAAACCTGTTGAACAGATCATCACTCCTTTCCCTTACAATTCCACTTACTCTCAGACAGCCCAAATCCTTTACAGCGGTTCCCAAACTTTTTATAGTCCTGTACCCCTTCAAACATTCAACTTCCATCTGCGTACCCCCTCTAGCACCAGACTCAGCGCACTCTTAAATATTGTTTTTGCCATCATTGTAAACCTGCCACACACACATTATACGATACATTTCTTAAACATAAGAATGTGTGTAAGTTTTTATTTTTTTATTTAGCCATCTTACATATAAAACCTTATTTGTTCATTGAAAATTGTGAATATCTCACCACAGGACAATGAGAAGGGTGTGCTTGAAAGGATGCACATAACTCTGCAATGTTGGTTTGTATTGGAGAGAGTCTCAGTCTTAAATCACTTTCCACACACAGTCTGTACCTGTATTTAGTTTTCATGCAAGTGAGGCCCGAGAATCCACTCTCACATAGGTTGTCAATTTGTGTGCTACTGGTGTAGTAAGGTGCAGGAGAGCAGAGAGTTGTGATCAGGTGCACACTTTATTTAGCAGAAGCAAAACAACAGACAGATTCAACTGTGTCAAACAAACCTCGAGCCAAATGAAAAAAGTGAAAAGCACAACAAAGTCACAAAGATGCTAAAATGTTTAACAATTAAACATACTACGGGTTGAACATGGTACCCGGAGAAAAACCAGTCACACAAAACAAGTAACAAAAATAATTCCACACAAAGTCTAGGGGGGAACAGAGGGAATATACATGTAGCGTGATTAGGGAATGTAAACCAGGTGTGTGGGGAAACAAGACAAAACACATGGAACAATGAAAAGTGGAGTGGGAATGGCTGGAAGGCCGGTGACATTGAACACCGCCCGAACAAGACGAGGAGCCGATTTCGGTGGAAGTCATGACACTACCCCCCTTTAACGCGCGACTCCAGCCGCGCGCCGACACCGGCCTCAGGGACGGCCCGGAGGGCGAGGCGCAGTATTGCAGGGTCCAGCATTGCATTGCAGGGTCCAACACGTCCTACACCGGAACCCAGCACCTCTACTCCGGACCGTACCCCTTCCACTCCACGAGGAGTGTACCCAGCTTCCGGCAGGGCAGGTGGAGAGGCAGGTTTCGGGTCGAGAGCCAGACCCGGTCCTCGAGGCCCGCTGGAGGTGAACATGGGCGGCTTCCCATGTCTCCTCCGTGTGCCTGAACCAGTCGTCCACCACGGGAGCCTCGGTCTGACTCTGATGCCACGGTTCCGGCTTGTTCTCCAGTACGCACTGGAGGGGGAGAGGTTGGTGGAGGAGTGGCGGAGCGAATTCTGCACCATCTCTGCCAAGGGCACGAACACCGCCCACCCCCCGGCCGGTCCTGGCAATATGACCACAGAAACCTACCCATATCCAGGTTCACTCTCTCCACCTGCCCATTACTTTCGGGGTAGAAACCTGAGGGTAAGGCTGATCGAGACTCACAGACGTCCCATGAACGCCCTCCAGACTCTCAAAGTGAATTGAGGACCTCGATCAGACACTACATCCTCAGGCACCCCGTAGTGCCGGAAGACGTGTGTAAACAAGGTCTCCACAGTCTGTAGGGCCGTAGGGAGACCGGGCAGAGGGAGAAGACGGCAGGACGCCAGGATCGTGGTGTTTCCCTGTGAGGGAGGAAGATCGGTCAGAAAATCCACCGACAGGTGTGACCAAGGCCGTTGTGAAATGGGTAAGGGATGTGGCTTCCCTCTGGGCAGGTGTCTAGGAGCCTTACACTGGACTCAAACTGAGCAGGAGGAAACATAATCCCTCGCGTCCTTTGCCAATGTAGGCCACCAGTACTTCCCACTCAGACAGTGCACTGTCCGACCGATCCCCGGATGACCTGAGGAGGGTGACGTGTGGGCCAAATCAACTGGTCACGGACAGCAGATGGAACGTTCAGACACCCAACGGGACACTGGAGTGAAGCAGGCTCCTTACGTAACACCTGCTCAATGTCTGCGTCCAGCTCCCACACGACCGACGCCACCAGGCAGGAGGCCGGGAGTATGGGAGTCTGATCCATGGGCCGCTCCTCTGTGTCATACAGCCGGGACAGTGCGTCTGCCTTCAGATTTTGGGAACCTGGTCTGTAAGACAGGGTGAACACAAAACGGGTAAAAAGATGGCCCACCTTGCCTGACGAGGATTCAGTCTCCTCGCTGCCCGTATGTACTCCAGGTTGCTGTGGTCAGTCCAGATGGGACAAGGGTGTTTAGCCCCCTCAAGCCAATGTGTCCACGCCTTCAAAGCCTTAACCACAGCCAACAACAACAGCTCCCGGTCCCTCACATCATATTTCCGCTCCGCTGGCCTGAGCTTCTTCGAGGAGAAAGCACAGGGGCGGAGCTTCGGTGGCGTGCCCGAGCGCTGAGAGAGCACGGCCCCTATCCCAACCTCGGATGCGTCCACCTCCACTATGAACGCCAAAGAGGGATCCGGATGGGCCAGCACGAGAGCCGAGATAAACAGAGCCCTTAGGTGCCCAACAGCCCTGTCCTAGGAAGGAGACACCCTGCTGAAAGAACATGCATTTCTCAGCCTTGACGTACAGGTCATGCTCCAACAGTTGTCCAAGCACCCTGCGCACCAGGGACACATGCTCGGCGCGTGTAGCGGAGTATATCAGAATGTCATCGATATATACCACTACACCCTGCCTGTGCAGGTCCCTGAAAATCTTGTCTACAAAGGATTGGAAGACTGATGGAGCATTCATAAACCCGTACGGAATGACGAGGTACTCATAATGCCCTGAGGTGGTACTGAACACCGTCTTCCGCTCGTCTCCCTCCCGGATACGCATCAGGTTGTAAGCGCTCCTGAGATCCAATTTAGTTAAGAAGCGTGCATTGACTCAATCGCCATGTGTCGATGAGAGGCAGCAGGTAACTGTACCTCACCGTGATTTGATTTGGACCTCGATTGTCAATACACGGGCACAGTCCTCCCTCCTTCTTCACAAAAAAGAAACTCGAGGAGGCGGGTGAATGTACCCATGACGCAGGGATTCAGAGACATATGTTTCCGTAGCCGCCATCTCAGCACGATTTGCCAAGGGAGGATATTCTGAGTTCAGCCCAATCCAGAAGTATGCAGTGGCTTCTGATTAAATTCAATTTTCACAGGACAGCTTGCTGCAATTTTGATGAGGCTCTCTTGTTCAGATATCGGTAAGTGGACTGGAGGCAGGGCATGAAAGGGATAACAAATCCAGTTGTTTGTGTCATCAGTTTCGGGAAAGTACCTGTGTAATTGCGCCCCCAACATACTCAGGTGCTTCACTATATCACATTTGACATTGTCCTTAAGCTTGAGGTCATTTGCACACAAAAAATCATACAATGACGGAAAGACCTGTGTGTTGTCCTTGTTATTAATGCAGACAGAGAAAAGCTCCAACTTCTTAATCATAGCCTCAATTTTGTCCCACACATTGAATATAGTTGCTGAGAATCCCTGTAATCCTAGATTTAGATCATTCAGGCGAGAATAAACATTAACCAGATAGGCCAGTTGTGTGAGAAACTCGTCATCATGCAAGCGGTCAGACAAGTGAAAATTATGGTCAGTAAAGAAATCTTTAAGCTTGTCTCTCAATTCAAAGAAATGTGTGAGTACTTTGCCCCATGATAACCAGTGTACTTCTGTATGTTGTATAAGCATTACATGGTAGCTGCCCATATCATTGCATAATGCAGTAAATACACGAGAGTTCGGGGGCTTTGCTTTAACAAAGTTAACCACTTTCACTGTAGTGTCTAAAAGTCTTTCAAGCTGTCAGGCAGTGTACTTAAGTAGCTTTGGGAGCAACTGTTTGCATGTGTGTTACCACTCCACTATGTCTCCCTGTCATGGCTTTTGCGGCATCAGTACAGATACCAACAAATCTTGACCACCACAGTCCATTTTGATGTCACAAAGCTGTCCAGTACTTCAAAAATAACCTTACCTGTTGTCCTGGTTTCTAGAAGAGGATGTCTTCCTTAATTGACCCCCCCATGAACGTAACAGATATCTACCAGGAGCTGTGCCAGGCCCGGCACGTCTGACGCATTCAGCTGTAAATCATTGAATTCACTGGAGTGTATGCGAAGCAATAACTGTTTCAAAACATCTCCTGCCATGTCACCGATGCCTTGTGAAATAGTGTTTGATGAAGGCATTTTCTGTATAGTTTTTTGGGCCTTTTCCCCCCAGCATTGTCCCAGCCATATCCGCGGCAGCAGGAAGGGGCCTGCCTGTCTTAGCCACTCGGTAGCTCACCATATAAGACGCTTCTAGCCCCTTATTTTTAATGGTATCTGTTACTTTTATACATGTCTTACTACTCTAAAGTCATTTTAATTCCTGCTCAAAAAACTCTGGTGGCTTAATTTTTGAATTGGAATGTTTTGTGTCTAAATCTCTGCGCAAGAGTGAAGGTTTCATCAAATTGTGAGATAATACTTTTGCACATGTAACACTGTGGCTGAGGAAAGGCACTACTCCCAATATAAGTGAACCTCAAATCAATGTAGTTCTCATCATATTTGTGCCTCTGCGATGGTCCAACATCCCTATCTGTGAATCTCTGAAAATGGAAACACGTGTCCCTCACTAGCTTTAAGCACCAACTGTCAGAGCAGCTCACAGATTACTGCACCTGTACATAGCCCACCTATATTTTAGCCCAAACAACTACCTCTTTCCCTAATGTATTTATTTTATTTATTTATTTATTTTGCTCCTTTGCACCCCATTATTTTTATTTCTACTTTGCACATTCTTCCACTGCAAATTTACCATTCCAGTGTTTTACTTGCTATTTTGTATTTACTTTGCCACCATGGCTTTTTTTTTGCCTTTACCTCCTTATTTCACCTCATTTTTCACATCGTATATAGACTTGTTTCTACTGTATTACTGACTGTATGTTTGTTTTACTCCATGTGTAACTCTGTGTCGTTGTATGTGTCGAACTGCTTTGCTTTATCTTGGCCAGGTCGCAATTGTAAATGAGAACTTGTTCTCAACTTGCCTACCTGGTTAAATAAAGGTTAAATAAATTTTAAAATTTTAAAAACAACAATTGTAGAATTACTGATGCTAGCATTGGATGTGCTCGTGGAAGCAGAACAACGTGTATCGTCGACACGTGCAAGTGTAGTACTGTTGGTCGGAGCAGTACTCCCAGTAGAGCTGGTATGTGTTTCTATGGCCTTACTTTTGTAACCATTAATCAATTTTCGAGCAAATGGAATGAGCAGCAGCTACATTTGGCTACATACGGACCGTTAGTGGAATTCCCACAAGAGAGTTAACAGTTAACAGTTAATGTGATTTTTGGCAGTAATTTTATTTTTGGCAGTGAAACGAGGCGACTCAGGCGAGAAAAAACCTCACCCAAATGTATAGCCCCGTTGGAAATTCTAAATGGACTGTTTAAAAAGGTGAATCACATTTTTATTTGGCGTACCCCTGATGGCATTGCGCGTACCCCTGGGGGCCATTACAATGATCATCCACACACAGTGGTGAAAACCTAATTGTATGAGGTGTCTGTCTGGTGCAGAAACTCTGAACTCGACAAGCATCCAATTTCCCCCCTGTCAGCTTTGAGGTGACAGGAAACTACATATGCACTAACTGTAAAACGCTCTGGAGAAGAGTGTCTGCTAAATTAGTTAAAATGTAGATGTATCTATGTTAACATATTTCCTACTGGTATGATGAGAAACACTGAACAAATCACTGCATATGTAGTGTACAAAGTCTAATCCAACAAAGCCCCTTTAAGAGAAGAAACTGTTAGTGACGGCGAAGTAAGTGAGATGGAGGGTGAGGGCAGGGAACATTATTTGACATGAAATGATTGATGTAGTACTTGTCTGCCCCTGGTGGAATTGTGAGATGTGCATACTGGTTTTGAATATCCCACATTCTCCCTACTTGTATGTCCCTGTGACCAACTACAGGAAAGAGATACTATGATTTGATCACAGTGGAAATGCAGTATTTGCTTGGGAGTAAATGGATTGGCCCTGACAACACAGTAGCCTACTGTACATGCTTGTGAGTCCCGTGTGGCCCAGCTGGTAGTTGGTAGAGCATGGCGCTTGCAACGCCAGGGTTGTGGGTTCATTTGCCACGAGGGACCACTATGGAAAAAAAGTATGAAATGCATGCACTCAGTAATGTAAGTTGCTGTAGATAAGAGTGCCTGCTAAATGAAAAAAATAATGTAATACTTGCAGTTATCCCTTTACTAGAACATTTTGCTTGACAAGGCTGCCCACTAGTGGTGAAGATAGAAGTTATAGCACACAATTTCTCTCATTTGAATAAATAAAAAAATATCCCACAAGCTTTAATTCCAAAAAACACTAATAGATGGTAATTACTGCAACACATTTGTGCTGACATAAATAGCAATAACCTGTAATGCAGGCGTCTAGACGTCTTAAGCTACATTGATAACCGTGGAATAATTCCACAAATACAGCAATAGGATATCCACTGAAGTAGTCAAAACAATGTTATGTGACATTTCCTCATTCAAAGGTTCATGTTTTCAAGACTTTAATGCTCATAGGCACATTGTCTTTGCTTGGACGTCCTTGCAGTTATCACATGTAAATAATGTTTGAATATGTTTAATTCTAACAAAATTCACCTCTGTCTCCTGCCAGGGGTGGACTGGAACCAGAAATGGCTCTGGCATTTCTAACATACCGGACCATTTTTTGTTTTGAGGCCCCCACACTGGCCCATTTTTTTCCCCCTTGAAGCCCCCATTATTAGCCAGATAATGATCATTTTGAACAAATGGCAAACAAACAGAACCAGTAACCTAAGAATAATACAGTCCTTTAGCCCTCCAATACCGGGTTAGTGTAATAATGTCATTTACATCTCGGTCTTGAAGCTGGGCTAGAATTCGTTTTTCACATTTGACAATCAACATACATCAAGATGAAATGTCAAGTACAGACAAGGCGATGGCGATCAACCATAGCAAAGTCAGCAACGAAGTGCTGAATGAATAACCATTTCAAACTCATCACACATTTACTCATCAAAAAAACAGAGGACCAAGGCACTCTTCATATGTTAAGTTTTAAAATGCATTTGTTGTGATGGCATGTTCAAAATAACAAAAAACATGCCATAACAATAAAAGTATTTGACACTAAATATATAAAGACTGCCTTGGTGCTCCGTTTTTTTAATGTCCATTTAACTATTTTCCCAAAGAGCACCTTTTACCTACAAAGTTCTACTATTGTATCCCATCAGCACTTCCCTTCCCTCTTTTTCACATTTACTCATGCTTTTATGTTGATTCAATTTAATTTAGCCTGCAATATCAAGAGTAATGCAGTCATCTCCTGATAAATGGGTGAGTGAATGTATGTGTTGATGTACATAATACATATATTTAAACGCAGACTCAATGATATGATGTGAACACAAGCATTAGTGTGAGATATAGGGCTCCCGAGTGGCGCAGCAGTCTAAGGCTCTGCATATCAGTGCTAGGCCTGTAATTTTCATCATAGGTACACTTCAACTATGACAGACAAAATTATATTTTTTTTCTCCAGAAAATCACATTGTAGGATTTTTAATGAATTCATTTGCAAATTATGGTGGAAAATAAGTATTTGGTCAATAACAAAAGTTTATCTCAATATTTTGTTATATACCCTTGTTGGCAATGACAGAGGTCAAAGTTTTCTGTAAGTCTTCACAAGGTTTTCACACACTGTTGATGGTATTTTGGCCCATTCCTCCATGCAGATCTCCTCTAGAGCAGTGATGTTTTGGGGCTGTTGCTGGGCAACACGGACTTTCGACTCCCTCCAAAGGTTTTCTATGGGGTTGAGATCTGGAGACTGGCTAGGCTACTCCAGGACCTTCAAATGCTTCTTACGAAGCCACTTCTTACGAAGCGGCGTAGTGTGTTACTGATGGTAGGCGTTTGTTACTTTGGTCCCAGCTCTCTGCAGGTCATTCACTAGGTCCCCCCATGTGGTTCTGGGATTTTTGCTCACCATTCTTGTGATGATTTTGACCCCACGGGGTGAGATCTTGCGTGGAGCCCCAGATCGAGGGAGATTATCAGTGGTCTTGTATGTCTTCCATTTCCTAATAATTGCTCCCACAGTTGATTTCTTCGAACCAAGCTGCTTACCTATTGCAGATTCAGTCTTCCCAGCCTGGTGCAGGTCTACAATTTTGTTTCTGGTGTTCTTTGACAGCTCTTTGGTCTTGGCCATAGTGGAGTTTGGAGTGTGACTGTTTGAGGTTGTGGACAGGTGTCTTTTATACTGATAACAAGTTCAAACAGGTGCCATTAATACAGGTAATGAGTGGAGGACAGAGGAGCCTCTTAAAGAAGTTGTTACAGGTCTGTGAGAGCCAGAAATGTTGCTTGTTTGTAGGTAACCAAATACTTATTTTCCACCATAATTTGCAAATTAATTAATTAAAAATACTACAATGTGATTTTCTGGATTTCTTTTCTCATTTTGTCTGTCATAGTTGAAGTGAACCTATGATGAAAATTACAGGCCTCTCTCATCTTTTTATGTGGGAGAACTTGCACAATTGGTGGCTGACTAAATACTTTTTTGCCCCACTGTATATATTTTAGGCAAGTCAGTTAAAAACAAATTCTTATTTACAATGATGGCAAAGTATACCTTTAAGTAGTAAAATAAAGGTTAAATAAACATAAATAACCTACAACACCTATGGTAGGCCTACAGCATATCTAAATAAATAAAAATTATCTCTACATGTAGGTCTCCTGATTTAAACCCATTTGAACTCGTATGGCATCAACTGAAAACATTCATCCTTAACGATACAATTCTCCCCCTATCCTCCTTCTTGGCAAGTCTATTCTCCTGCTAATAGCCCATAATTGGTGAATGATAAATTACTGTAATTAATCCATTCTCGGACTGGAAACGTTCACAATCCCATTTTCAAGTCCTTGTTTAGAAAATAACGATATTTTAGAGATGATTTTGTTTTCAAATAACCAAAAGTGAGCAGTTACAATCTGAATAATGGGGGCCATTCTTGAACTTGGGGTGAGACTATAGGCCCTTTTAGTCTTGTCCGGCTTGCCATTCCAAATTAAATTGTAGATTTTTTGCTCATATAATTTAAACAGGTCGCTCTACACCTAACTCTTCGCCAATGCCGCCTGGCAATCAATCAAAAACACTGCATCTACCATGGTATTCCATTTCCAGCGAGACTATTCAAGCCAATGACTCACTGACAGTTGAAATGAGAGATCGGCAAAGGCAATCTGGAATCTACTTGCTGCAAAACCAGTTCAGATTTAAGTATAACTTCACCCATTCATTGTCAGGTAGAGACACATTAGGCCTTGGGACCCAAATGCATAGTCTGTAATCTACCTCCCCCTAGCGGTGGTCTGGAGCAATGAA
This sequence comes from Oncorhynchus masou masou, assembly GCF_036934945.1. Classification (NCBI taxonomy): domain Eukaryota; kingdom Metazoa; phylum Chordata; class Actinopteri; order Salmoniformes; family Salmonidae; genus Oncorhynchus; species Oncorhynchus masou. Next base: position 30,791,218 of record NC_088241.1, on the reverse strand, counting down.
TCAGTGACGCAGGGTAACGTACTAAACCACAAATTACCTCTAAGTCCCTAGACATAATCTAAAAACGTTAAACTGAGGAACCACTGTATGTTGTGAACAAAGTGTCCCATGGTGGCATGGGGTTATGGTATGGGCTACGGACAATGAACACAATTGCTTTTTAATGAAGGCAATTTGAATGCGCAGAGATACCATGACATGTCATGCCATATATCCGCCTCCATCACCTCATAATAATGCATGTCGCAAGGATCTGTACAAAATTCCTGGAAGCTGAAAATGTCAGAGTTCTTCCATGGCCTGCATACTCACCAGACATGTCACCCATTGAGCATGTTTGGTATGCTCTGGATCGAAATGTACGACAGCGTGTTCCAGTTCCCACCAATATCCAGATATTTCAATTGCCTGATTTCCTTATGAACTGTAACTCAGTGAAACCTTTGAGATTGTTGCATGTTGTATTTATATTTTTGTTCGGTATATTTCGAAAACGTCAAAACATTTAAGACACAACTTTTCATGTTGAAATGTTAACAAGGTACCCAAACATAGTTCAAGGTAATGCTTTCATCTTATTAGCTAAACAAACATATTTTAAGCAGTAGAAGAATAGCTCCTGAGAGCATGGCTGACATTTTACGCGTTCCTAACCAACTGTTATTTTTATGCATTGTCTAAATTATTTTTTTTTTACTTATTTTGTACATAATGTTGCTGCTACCATCTCTTATGAACAAAAATAACTTCTGGACATCAAAATAGCAATTACTCACCACGAACTGGTAGAAGCTTTTCCTTTAACGAGTCCGATGTGAAGGATATACTCCTTTCCTGGGAACAGGCCCCAATCCCCATCATTTTTCATGAAGAGAAGAGGTCGAGCTGCCTTCTGAGAATTCGTAGGCGAGTGAGTAAACCCCAACTGCCATCTGTTATATTGGCAAACATGCAATCATTGGAAAATAAAATCAATGACCTACGAGCAAGATAAAACTACCAACGGGACATTCAAAATTGTAATATCTTGTGCTTCACCGAGTCGTTGCTGAACGACGACATGAACAGCATACAGCTGGCGGGTTTCACACTGTATCGGCAGGATTGAACAGCAGCCCCTGGTAAGACAAGGGGTGGCGGTCTACGTATATTTGTAAACATGGTGCACCAGATGTTAACTAAGTCTTGAGGTTTTGCTTGCCTGAGGTAGAGTATCTCATGATAAGCTGTAGACCACACAATCTATCGAGAGACTTTTCATCTGTATTTTTCGTGGTTGTCTACATACCACCACAGATTGATACTGGCACTAAGACCACACTCAATAAGCTGCATACTTCCAAAAGTAAATAGGAAAACGCTAATCCAGAGGTAGCACTCCTAGTGGTGGGGGACTTTAATGCAGGTAAACTTAAATCGGTTTTACCAAATTTCCACCAGCATGTTACACCACACACAGAGACATGTACAAATCTCTCCCTCGCAATCCATTTGGCCAAACTGACCGTAATTCTATCCTCCTGATTCCAGCTTACAAGCAAACATTAAAGCAGGAAGCACCAGTGACTCGGTCAATAAAAAAGTGGTCAGATGAAGCAGATGCTAAGCTGCAGGACTGTTTTGCTAGCACAGACTGGAATATGTTCTGGGATCCTCCGATGACATTGAGGAGTACACCACATCAGTCACTGGCTTCATTAATAAGTGCATCGCTGACATCATCCCCACAGTGACTGTACGTACCAACCGGAAGCCATGGATTACAGGCAACATCCACACTGAGCTAAAGGGTAGAGCTGCCCCTTTCAATGAGCTGCCCCTTTCAATGAGCGGGATTCATAACCCAGAAGCTTATAAGAAATCCCGCTATGCCCTCCGATGAACCATCAAACAGGCAAAGCATCAATACAGGACGAACATTGAATCGTACTACACCGGCTCCGACGCTTGTCGGATGTGGTAGTGCTTGCAAATTATTACAGACTACAAAGACTACAGACTAACACCTGTAGTATTCGGCGCATGTGACAAATACAATTTGATTCTAATTTTTGATGTTGTTCTGGGGTTGATTTGCACTTTTCGCATTCTTAAACGGAAGAAGTTTTGAACCCCCAAGGCTCTTACTAGAGCTGGCCGTCCGGCCAAACTGAGCAATTGGTGGAGAAGGGCCTTGGTCAGGGAGGTGACCAAGAACCCGATGGTCACTCTGACATAGCTCCAGAGTTCCTTTATGGAGATGGGAGAAGCTTTCAGAAGGACAACATTCTCTGTAGCACTCCATCAATCAGGCCTTTATGGTACAGTGGCCAGACGGAAGCCACTCCTCAGTAAAAGGCACATGACAGCCCACTTGGAGTTTGCCAAAAGGCACCTAAAGGACTCAGATCACGAGAAACAAGATTCTCTGGTCTGATTGAACTCTGTGGCGTCAATGCCAAGCGTCGGGTCTTGAGGACACCTGGCACCATCTCTATGGTGAAGCATGGTGGAGGCAGCATCATGCTGTGGGTATTTATTTCAGCGGCAGGGACTGGGAGACCAGTCAGGATTGAGGGAAAGATGAATGGAGCACAGAGAAATCCTTGATGAAAACCTGCTACAGAGAGCTCAAGACCTCAGACTGGGGTGAAGGTTCACCTTCTAACAGGACAACGTCCCTCAGCTAACAACCAAGATAACACAGGTGTGGCTTCAGGACAAGTCTCTGAATGGGGCTCCCGAGTGGCGCAGCGGGCTAAGGCACTGCATCTCAGTGCTGGAGGCATCACTACTCGACCCTAGTTTGATTCCAGGCTGTATCACAACCGGCTGTGATTGGGAGTCTCATAGGGCGGAGCACAATTGGCCCAGTGCTGTCTAGGTTAGGGTTTGGCCGGGGTAGGCCGTCATTGTAAATAAGAATTTGTTCTTAACCAACTTGCTTAGTTAAATAAAAATAAATGAATAATACATGTCCTCAAGTGGCCCAGCCAGATCCCAGACTTGAACTTGATTGAACATATCTGTAGAGACCTGAAAATAGCTGTGCAGCGACGCTCCCAATCCAACCTGACAGAGCTTGACAGGATACAGGTGTGCCAAGCTTGTAGTGTCATACTCAAGAAGATGTGAGGCTGTACTCGCTGCCAAAGGTGCTTCAACAAAGTACTTGGTAAACTTATGTAAATGTGATATTTCCTTTTCCCGCGCAATATTCAAATGCCAGTATGCATTCTACAAATGGTGGCATAGGCAAAATATGATAACACAACAACAGATGGCAGCAGCTAACTACTGTAGCTAACTAGCCAGCTAACCACTGTAGCTAGCCAAATAAAACAAAATGTTTTTCTAAATAGTAGCTAGCTGGCTAGCATTTATGAGGCCAGCAAATACGTTCCTCTCGCGCTAGGAACGTATTTACTCCAACGTTATAAATCTGTCTCTCGGTCCCAAATAACACATTTTCTGGAGAATTGCGTGAGGAGTGCTGATCATGTAGCACACTGTATGCATTTGCCATAGCCTGATTGCATCCAGACTGAGGAGAAATGCATCCTTGACCACCTCCTGAAGTGGTCAGACAGATCTGAACACAATCAGACCACAAAGCAAAGCACTCAACCAGTCTTTTCAATGCGATCTTTGTATTCTGATAGTAGAAGTCACATATAAGTGTCATTTAAATGAATTTGTAATGACTAGTTTGAACGGTACACAAATTGAACGAGTTCCTTCCTACACATATCTTGGTATCTGAAACATGTTACTGAGCTGGTGAAGAAGTTGAAGTTCAAGGTTGGTTTCTTTTACAGAAACAAACATGTGTCGTGTCTTTACTATCATTAAATGAGGACTTTTTGTTTTTATAAAAGATTCTCTGTAATTAGAATTACACGATTAAACTGATTAATCATGTAACTGTAATTAACTAGGAAGTCGGGGCAACAAGGAAAAGATTCAGATTACAAAGTTATAATTTTCCTAATATAACTTTTCAGAATATTTTCTTATCTGATCAATAGTCTTCTGATTAATGAATTCTTCTTTACCTCACGTTAGTCTCATTCCAAACGTCGTAAATTGTTGGTTATCTGCACAAACCCAGTCTTCACTATGAGTCATCCATACATCAATTGTCTTAAATCATTTATTTATTAACTAACTAAACAATCACAGAAGTGCACACACAAACAAACAAAGTAAATATGGTTACAAGAAATGATAGGGGAATGTGCCCCAGTGGGCTAAACCGGCATCGCGGCTTGCTGTACAAAAGGGGAGTGGGGGTCGACAGAGATAAGACAACACACAGTTGGTAATTCTAACAATTGAAATGCTAATCCTTTGCACATGAACGCTCACTTATTCGGGAACAATTGCAATCAATATATATATTTACATTCATTGTGTCGTCGGGGATCTCTGTTGAAAAGTTTGTTTCTGTTGGAGAGTTTGTCCGCCCTCTCTGACGTGGTTAGGATGGATAGTTCAGAGTGACCTTCATTCATGTCGTTATGGATAGATGTTTCGGCGGTTGTCGGTCTTCGCGTTCAATGATTCCGAATTCCTAGCTGCAGACTAATAATTAATATCAAAGACTTGTTCTTATTCTGTCAGTATCGATAGTCTCAGAGTTAACCACGTGGGATGGTTAAAAGATTCAGCAGTCTACTCAAATGTTTGTCCGCTCGCAATTGAGGGAAACATGGTCTGTTGAGAAATTATCAAAGTGGGGGTTTTATTCGGGAGTTGCAGAAAAGGGCCTGTCCCAGTATGCCAGACCCTAACTGGGCTCATGGGCAGTCCTCTGATTTAGTTAAACTCAAAAGGGAATTGGAGTTTCCTTCATTAAACAGTCCAAAATCACATTACACAATTTTACAAACAGTATCATCCTCACTCATTCATCTTATACAACAATTAGATGAAAACCTCAAATATGAGGCTGTTATATAAACAGCATTATGGTAATGTTGTCTTATTGTCTTCCATGAGTTTCACCAAATTGTACCAAACGGACCAGTTTGTAGCTGGATTCTACACCGATCTTTTATACCTTCTCCAGAACATAAATGTTATTCAGACATCAAGTTCTGTGAAGTGGAAGAAATTCCTTTGTTCTCTATGAAAATTCACTCTGTCTGTATACTGTGGCCATGAGGACCTGATATCCATGAGGATCATGAGGACCATGATATCCTCCAGGAATTTACGACCTCTCTCTGACCACAGCAGCCTGTGTGTAGGAGACAGGTAGAGGGGGATGGGGCTTGCTGTACCCAAAGAGGGCAACGTCATGACACATGTCTGACTTTTGTTAAAGGAAGGAAATTGTCCAGGCCACTTAAATGTCTATTTTAGACTATGGGGATATTATCTATATGCATGCAGCAGCATTTACATATAAAGGGTGCAAAAAAAAAACGAAAAGCAGCTTTACCCAACTCTGTGGAGACCAGAGGGGCCTCCAGTGCTATCCAAGCCTGAGATCGGGTTTGATCATTTGTATGTCTAAATTTAATTAATGATGATAGATACATAGGAAGTTTCTGCATGAGTGCTTTGTTGATAAACACAAGAAAATGCTGCTTATCTGTTACATACATCCAACCCAATTTTTGATTAAAAAAAACGAAATGGTGAGTTCTATAACCATCACATATAATAAACCTAAGGGCACAATGGAAAACAGCATCTAGTTGTTTATGTGAAACAACTTACAGAGCTCTCTAAAATGATATCTTCTGGGGGCCTTGGCCCCTGTGTATAGGAAACCTCCCTAGTCTTTATTTTAATATGAACAAGTACAAGGTTGCTGCAGTTTGACATGGTTTTCACCCTCCCCCAAGTTCAGGAGTTTTTTTTAAACCATGTGACCTGATAAGAAAAACTGGTCCCATCCGAGCCCATATTCAACCATACTGTCTATTGTCGTGAGTTTTATCTGGTTAGGTTATCAGATCAGGAAAAACTACAAGATTTCTGACGAAAAATGGTAACCTGCAACCCTGGGTAGAACCGTATCAATGCTGATTTAAAGATTCCCTGCTTTAGGTTCTGTGCAGTATAGTGAGAGTCAGTAGTATCAAGGTGAACAGTTATATGATTAAAAGTTGGTTTGTGTTAGGAATGGCACTTACAGTGGTAGTTTGGATACTAGGGGTCACAATAATTTTATTCTAGTCATTGCAACCCCTTTATCAGTGAGACCATAACAATTAAAATTCAAGGAACTGCCTAAATAACATGTGTCTTAATAGGGCGTTGGGCCAGCACAAGCCACCAGAACATTGTCCATGCTCCTTGGCATACATTCTACAAGTATCTGGAACTCTATATGAGGGATGCGACACCATTCTTCCATGAGAAATTCCATAATTTGGTGTTTTGTTGTTGGTGGTGGAAAGCGCTGTCTCATGCGCCACTCTCAAATCTTCCTTAAGTGTTCGATTGGGTTGAGATCTGGTGACTGACACACACACACACACACACACACACACACACACACACACACACACACACACACACACACACACACACACACACACACACACACACACACACACACACACACACACACTTACTTTAAACCCCATATGCTCCTTTGAGACTCCTCTTTCAAGGTCACAGAGCTCTCTTCTTCTAGCCATGGTAGCCAAAATAACAGGCAACTGGGCATTTTTATACATGACCCGAAGTATGATGGGGTGTTCATTGCTTAATTAACTCAAGAACCACATCTGCGTGGAAGCAACTGCTTTCAGTATACTTTGTATCCCTCATTCACTTAAGTGTTTCCTTTATTTTGGCAGTTAGCTGTAAGTCAGTCATGATTTAACCTTTCCGTCACCTGTTAGATATTAGCCTAAGCTTTGTAGGATGACATTATTAGTGACTTTGGCTGAGACCAAACCCAGGTCTCAAGTCTGTAAAGTTCAATGCCACCTCAAACTTGATCAGCACATATAAAATTACGTTAATTTTACGAGGCATTTCACAACAGAACACTAGGGGCAATCTTATTAATCTAAAATTAACATTTTAAATGGCATTTCTTTCAAAATGAGTGTTGGAATTTTTCTCTCTGGTCCTGATTTGAATACCTGTGTAATGTGTTTACATTAGCTCTAAATATATTATTGCCACCGTTTCATGGACATCATAAAATTAGGTTTTAAAATAAATCCTGCTCTTTTGTGAGCAATTATTTCACCTTTCATTGATGTGTGACAGACTTAAAATGTCACCTTAAGGGACTTGAGAGGACGTTAACGAACTACAGTGTTCTTAAGAGGGGTCTTGAACATAAGAAATAAGTGCAAAGACAGGCTTTCAAACACATTCACATCTGAATCAAACACAAGCAAACACAAGCAAAGCAATACACGCAAAGAGACATGCTCCAAGGCATGTACATTTTAACTCGGAAGTTTACATGCACCTTAGCCAAAATACATTTAAACTAAGTTTTTCACAATTCCTGACATTTAATCAGAGTAAAAATTCCCTGTCTTAGGTCAGTTAAGATCACCACTTTATTTTAAGAATGTGAAATGTCAGAATAACGTAGTTGAGAGAATTATTTATTTCAGCTTTTATTTCTTTCATCACATTCCCAGTGGGTCAGAAGTTTATATACACTCAATTAGTATTTGGTAGCATTGCCTTTAAATTGTTTAACTTGGGTCAAACTTTTTGGGTGGCCATCCACAAGCTTCCCACAATAAGTTGGGTGAATTTTGTCCCATTCCTCCTGACAGAGCTGTTGTAACTGAGTCAGGTTTGTAGGCCTCCTTGCTCGCACACGCTTTTTCAGTTCTGCCCACAAATTTTCCAAAAGATTGAGGTCAGGGCTTTGTGATGGCCACTCCAATACCTTTACTTTGACTTTCCTTAAGCTATTTTGTCATAACTTTGATATTATGCTTGGGGTCATTGTCCATTAGGAAGACCTGTTTGCGACCATGCTTCATCTTCCTGACTAATGTCATCTATTTTGTGAAGTGCACTAGTCCCTCCATCAGCAGAGCACCCCCACAACATGATGCTGCCACCCCCGTGCTACACGATTGGGATGGTGTTCTTCAGCTTGCAAGCTTCAACCTTTTTCCTCCAAACATAATGATGGTCATTATGGCCAAACCGTTCTATATTTGTTTCATCAGACATTTCTCCAAAAAGCATGTTCTTTGTCCCCATGTGCAGTTGCAAACCGTAGTCTGGCTTTTTTATGGCAGTTTTGGAGCAGTGGCTTCTTTCTTGCTGAGCGGGCCTTTCAGGTGATGTTGATATAGGACTCGTTTTACTGTGGATATAGATACTTTTGTACCGGTTTCATCCAGAATATTCACAAGGTCCTTTGCTGTTCTGCACGTTTCACACCAAAGTACATTCATCTCCTTGAGACAGAATGCGTCTCCTTCCTGAGCGGTATGACGGCTGTGTGGTCCCATGGTGTTTATACTTGCATACTATTGTTTGTACAGATGAACATGGTACCTTCTGGCGTTTGGACATTGCTGCCAAGGATGAACAAGACTTGTGGAGGTCTACAATTTGTTTTCTGAGGTCTTGGCTGATTTCTTCTGATTTTCCCATGATGTCAAGCAAAGAGGCACTGAGTTTTTGAAGGTAGGCCTTGAAATACATCCACAGGTACATCTCCAATTGACTCAAATGATGTCAATTAGCCTATCAGAAGCTTCAGCTGGAATTTTCCAAGCTGTTTAGAGGCACAGTCAACTTGGTATGTAAACTTCTGATCCACTGGAATTGTGATAGAATGCATTATAAGGGAAAGAATTATGATAAGGGGAATTTTAGTTAAATAATCTGTCTGTTAACAATTGTTGGAACAATTACTTGTGTAATGCACAAAGTAGATGTCCTAACCGACTTGCCAAAACTATAGTTTGTTCACAAGAAATTTGTGGAGTCTTTTAAAATGAGTTTTAATGACTGCAACCTAAGAGTATGTAAACTTCCGACTTCAACTCTACATACCCAACCATACATATACTAAGTACTAAGACAGCCCTTTTGTGAGTAAAGTCAAGTCCATGAAAAGACTGAACAATACACACAAAGGCATTGACATCATCGGGTGTGAAAAGGCAAAAGCTGAAGTTCCAGCCCTTTGAATACAAAGGAATATTATCACAACGACAAAGAGACTTCATAGTCATCTTGGGCACATAGTTCCATCCATTTCTTACGCCAACTATCCTAAGAGTGCCAGCTTTGTTCTTTGACATGATCAATCCACGTTAGTAAAATGGCCAATGTATGTGTCTTCGAGGAGAAATGTTCTGTTTGGTTTGCAAATTGTGCGCGGTATGCCTCTAGCCCAGTCTAACTGCCAGTCTATTATATCTGACAGCGCATATAGGCACCTCAATCAGTTAGCAAACCCAGCTTTGGAGAAAATGGGCAGAGAATATGGTAGATAAAACAGAGAGAATGAGTAGGGGAGACACCATTTGGAGGTGTCGACTGCAGCTCACTTGAATATCATGAGATAGCCAAGGAATAAAAAAAGAATACTGGTCTTCATTAAGCATTAACATTTGACTTGGGAGTCAAATAGCTTTGAAACTCACATTGTACTTTTAAGAAATAAAAGCTGGTGAGAAATTATTGAACTAAATAATTATTTATTTGATGATCCACTTAAGGGCAACGTGGGTATTCTTTCCATTCTTTCCTGCATACCTCTATTGAGATGGTCTGTGTCATGCCTGGTGTTGGTCAGTCTGTACAGTACAGTATGTAGTCAAACAGTCATTCAGACTATTCAGTAGCTAGCCAGGCCATGACATGTGATCTCACAGTAGAGAGTGGAAAATGAATAGGAAAATCAACACAATAAAAAAGTCTCAATTCCGACCTTCATCTCACCCTCTCTGTGAAGTGCAAAGATGGGAGGGACTGCTTGTGATGGACTGCTTGTGATTACAGGGACTGCTTGTGATGTGACAGACAGAAACTACCAGGATTTTTCTGTCTTCCTGGAAGGTCAACATCACAAGACAGTCAATGTTGCCAGTTTAAAATGTCATTTGGCAGGCCACAAAAAAAAAAGGATAAAAAAACAGCAGGTCATTGTTTTTACAAAATGAAAGTCTAATTGCTTTAATCTCTTGTCTTTTTTTTAGCTTTCCAGTGTAAATCAGATTAGTCTTTCTCCATTATCCTCCTTTCTCCCTCTGTCCTGACAGCTCCTACTTCTCTTTTTCGCACAGTTGCGCCTGCACACGTTTCCGCATGTAGAAGGCAGTGAGCGCGCTGCAGCATGCCGTGAAGATGAAGAGCGCCACTGCATCATGGGCCAGGTTGCCATGGAGACGCTCGTAGAGGGGCCTCCGCTCAATGTAGTCTATGCGTGTCGCCTCAATCTGCACCAGGGTGCACAGCACCAGGAACACGTGGAAGATCTGGTGGCCCTGGCCAATGAAGTCACATCGCCCGGGCAGCCAGCGCTCTGGATGGGGGCAGGCAAAGAAGTAGGCGCTCACCAGGAAAAAGATTACCTGGTAGCGGTGGTAAGCCACAGCCTGGTTGGAGCAGCCCCCCTCCTGCTGGTGGCAGCTGTAGATGCGGTGCAGCACGGGACTAATGTCCAGGCAGTAGGCCATGCCCGAGGGCACCACCTGGAACAGCTTGTGGGCAAATTTGGGCAGCCTCGGGCTGGCATACTTGCCGTAGCAGCAGCCGAAGCACGAGAACCAGGCTAGGAATGCTGCGGTGGGCAGGAAGACCCCTCGCACCTGGGTGTGCCAGCCCTCCTCGATGGCATAGTAAAAGTGGGCCAGGGCGCTGCCATACTGGTAGATGGCCACGCCCACATAGTCCAGGAAGTAGAAGGTGTAGTGGGAGAGCTCGGACTTGGCGTTGAGCAGGTGGGCCAGGGCACTGCACGACAGGTAGGTGAAGGCTGAGAGGAGGACAATAAACAGCGGCTGGGCGTGGGGGTCACGGAGAAAATCCACTGTCTCGGACAGCTCCTGGCACTTGACCAGGATGATAAAGGCGGCAAGCAGGTGGGTCCAAACGTTGAGTGCCTCGTTGTGCCTCTGGAAGAGGGTGAGGAAGTAGTAGCGCCAGCTGTGTTCCGGCTGCCTGTAGCCTCCAAGGATGTGAGGCTCACGGAACACCCAGGGCACATCATGGGCCTTCACGGTGCAGGGCAGAGTAGGGAAGGCCGACTCGAGCAGCTGAGGAATCTGACGCAACTGTTGAGCATTGATGAACAGGCGACCAATCTGCTCCATCACCACAGTCGTCATGGCAAACTAAAGACGGAAGATGAGGGCAGAGAATGAGTTCACAGTCAGTTAACAATATCTATCTGACCATGAGCTGTCATTTCTGATTGCAAGCGAGAAGATTTAGACCCGAATCGTGTGTTGCATGATATTACAATGCTTTGCTTTTTTGGCTTTGGCTTAGTAATGGTGGTGGGTGAAGAGGGTAGTTTAGCTTGTTAGATTATTTCATTTAACAGATATCTTTATAATGACTACATTGGAAATAAAGCAGTGCACTTTTTAAAATTATATGCAATTTAAAAGTTTTATATCATAAAATTTCAATCTGAAATATTTTGGACATCAAAGCAAAGGACGTTGAACATCTTGGTCCGTGTTTTATGATTCTGATTCTTCTTCTTTGAGTCAGAAAAGGATACTCATATGATAGGTAAGATATAGCCTACAAAATTTTGCAGAGAGCCTATCCAACTAACACTAATTGAAAAAAATATATAAAATACTGGAACCAAGACCTAAAAAGAACTGTTGAAGCAAAAATAACAAAATTACAGCTAACAAAAATGTAACAAAAATGTAAACTAATGTATAGAATATATTATACAAGAGACAAAATACACAAATTCTACAGCACAATGGTAGAGTCATGTCTTAAGTGTAAAACAAACAATGACTCAATAATTCATTCCTTCTGGGAGTGTTATAAAGTCCAACAGTTATGGGCGGAGTAGGAAAGTTGTAAGAACGTTTCAGAGGTTTTACAATGTAAGTTTGGAGCGGGAGAAGACGAGGATGTCATCGAGGTAGACGAAGACGAACCGGTTCAACATGTCGCGGAAAACATCATTAACCAGAGCCTGGAGCACAGTAGGGGCGTTGGTATGGCCGAATGGCATGACCAGATACAGTGACTGCCGGCCGTGTTGAAGGCAGTCTTCCACTCGTCCCCTTCCCATATCCACACCAGGTGGTGGGCATTCCGTAGGTCCAGCATGGAGAACACGGTGGCCCCTGGAGCGGGTCGAAGGCCGAGGAGATGAGTGGTAGCGAGTAGCGGTTCTTCACCATGATGTCGTTGAGACCCCGGTAGTCGATGCACGGGCACATGGCTTTGTCCTTCTTCTCTACAAAGAAGACCCCTGCGCCGGCGGGGGAGAGAGAAGGACGGATGAACCCTGCAGCTAGGGAGTCCTCCATAGCCTTGGTCTCCAGACCCGCAGAGAGTACAGTTGTCCCCGGGGCAGAGTGGTGCATGGGAGAAGGTCAATCCCACAATCATATGGTCAGTGCTGCGGAAGCGAAATGGCCGGGCCTTACTGAACACCTCCCGGAGGTCCTGGAATGGGGAATGGCGGAGAGATCCGGGGCAACTTCCGAGCCCCCAGGAAGATGTCCTGGGGCAGGCTGCACTGACTTTGGGAACTGGGGATAGCAGAACGGGCTAGGAGAATCCCAATACCACAGGAATCTGAGGAGACTTAATGAGCAGGAACTGCATCATCTCGCTGTGGTTCCTTGACACGAGTAGGTTGATGGGGGTGGTATTGTGGGTGACCGGGCCTATAGAGCGCCCGTCCAGTGCTCTAATATCCATGGGAATGGAGAGGGGCTGTGGGGATATCCAGCTCGGATGCCAGGGTAGCATCCATGAATACCTGGGGAGATTTTGACTGGTTCCCCCACAGCAACATGGCATGAAAAGGGATGGGAGAGGAAACGTATTCCCACCAGAGTACTCGCTCCTACCGATGAGCCTGGCTTTTAGTGGACAGGTGGGGACGAAATTACCAAAATCTCCTCTCCTTCCTACAGTGATTCTTCCTGTAAAAGTTACGTCATACTGCAGCACACCATGCTGGCTGCTGCAGAATGTAGGCACTTTATTTAATTGTCAACCATTGTTGCTATTAATTCTAGTTAGTGCTAGTTTGACCACCAGAGGGCATCTTTGAGAAGCATTTAAAAGTCTTCAATATTGGCTGTACTAGAGAATTGCAAACCTTTTTTTGTAAGAACATAGTATAGGGGATTGAGAGATTGCCAAGACTGAGAGAATGCCAAGAGTGTGCAAAGCTTTCATCAAGGCAAAGGGTGGCTACTTCGAAGAATATAAAATATAAAAAAATATTTTGATTTCTTTAACACTTTTTTGGTTACTACATGATTCCATGTGTTATTTCATAGATGTGATGTATTCACTATTATTCTACAATGTAGGAAATAGTAAAAATAAAGAAAAACCCATCAATGAGTAGGTCTGTCCAAACTTTTGATTTGAACTGTATGTCTGTGTTGGTGTTTTTGTCTTTTTTTATGTTGAAGATTGGGCATTAAGTCCCAGCCAAGGTAATGTCTAGTTTAGTGGATATATATCTGTGAAATGTTAAGTTGTCTATTGTCTTTTGTCTATGTCTATTGTCTAAAATCTGAAATAAAATCATACAAAAAATATCAGATATAAAGCAGCGTACTTTAGGCTACTTATGTACTGTATGTATTATTTATTTTCAGTGTCAGCAGTGCAAATATGCTGTAGCCTAGGCCTACACACGGGGTGCATATTAATAGCCTTCAGTAAATGAAACCGATTCCTCAAACTCCCTCTTGTTACTTCATTTGCATGCATCTACAAAAAGCAGAGCAAGCGAAAGAATGCCTATTCTACTGAGAATTGTATTGCCCTTGTCCTTCCATGACCATGCAGGCGTGGGAAAGGTTAAGGAGACAAGAGGAGACCACGTAAATTACTGAGTGCTAAGGAAAAATGGTATCATGGAGCAATCGTTGAATTGGAAGAGGATTATGTAACATATTCCCCATCTTGCCGGTCTCCACCCTCAGATTTTTACATTGGTTGCATGCCTAGCTGTCTTAAAATATTCATAGTTGAAAAATTGCTCGAGTATAAACGAATCCAGAAGCTTTGAGACTATAGAATGGTATTCTAATGTAAATTATTTGTTCAAGACATCCAACAGTGAGACCTATTTTAGCCTATTAGCTAACAATCGACGGATCAATATGTTATCCTAATTATCGACGTAGCCTAATATGAACACAAATTGGGTATTTCTGTAAAAAGACAGAATTAAGCCGACATATGATCAGGGAGGGGTAAACTGCATACAGAATAGACTTCAATTTCCCATTCTGACAGCTGCTCTATTACATGTTATACGAGATGTTCTAAAACAGAGTATTCTATACAAATGCACATTATTAAAATGGTCTATCGGCATGCACATTGACATTTTATGCGACCATATTCTGGCGTGGCCATAGTGCTGAAAACCATAATAAATAAATAAATAATAAATAAACCTACCTGAAGAAGGCAAACGCAGTATCAGTGCAAAACCTTGAATAGTGAATCATTTGGATTATTCATTAATACATCAAATATAAATAACATTGTTTGATCAATAAAATTACTAAAGTATGATTATTCTTGTGCGGGTGGAGCGCCCGTCGGATTTTTATCAAGACGCAATCCGTAGTCAAAGAGCCACGAGCCTTTGACAAGCAGATGTTCTAACCAATCAGCAGTCAGATATGGTGTATTGTTCCTGTCTTTTCATTCGATTCTCACCAATAGCGTAGGTCTTATTTGACTGATTGCACACTGTAAGGGAATGAAATGTAGTGTGTGCTCTGAAAATGAAGAATCACCCATTCACCATAAATGATGTATTTGTTTTACTGATTTGAAAGTCTATTGGAGAGCTCTGTGTGTGTGTGTGTGTGTGTGTGTGTGTGTGTGTGTGTGTGTGTGTGTGTGTGTGTGTGTGTGTGTGTGTGTGTGTGTGTGTGTGTGTGTGTGTGTGTGTGTGTGTGTGTGTGTGTGTGTGTGTGTGTGTGTGTGCACATAGGACTATATTTATTGGTACAATTACTTTGCTATTTCCTTTTAGCAAAGCAAGATCACTATCAGCTGTTAGCAGCTGTTTGGTTCCCCTCTTAAAACAATAATAGGCTTTGGCATTGACACTTTATTATTGGTATTTATTACAGTGTCATTTCATTCTAACCCATTCATGATGTGACTTTAAATGTAGGTGTCTACCAGAGTGCTAAACCAATAGATATAGGCCCACAGTAGCTTTGCAATGGAAACTTGAAACTCAGAAGTTAGCCCACATGTGAAATTACGAACTCAGCACAAGTTTCGATCTTGATGAGAGACCTATTGTTCGTTTACCACCAATATGGTTCACAGTAAACTGAAACTAATTTGTATATCAAGTCAAGCAAATTTTTGAATCGCTCCTTAGTCCAGTCACTGTAGAAAGGCTCACATTTTTCCCTCCTCCCGCGTTGTGGGTACCATTGACAATGTGTCTTTGTATGAAACACTGTGGATGCGCCTGTGAAAGGCTTGCATTGTATATACTCAGTCAGACCCAGCCCAGACCTTCAAAACAATTCGCAGAGGTGTCTCAGCTGTCTTCCCTTCTGTGAAGGCTGACAATACCTCCTGCTGAGACCTCTTTATGTGGATGGTATTGTACAATACAAAACCGTTATTGTACAATTGCATAAAGTGCACATAGATGTGCACAGCCTGCTGTCATATGGTGGATATCTTTCTCAGACTTAACAGGTGTCTCTAAAATAATATAGGCAAGAGCCTGACCAAAAATTTCACACAAGATTAACACATTCTGTTTGCAATTTCAACATGTTTCACGCTTGGTATGTGACTTGGTAACCTGTTTCCAATACATTTAAAATGTATTTAGGAACAAAAAATGCACTCCAAACTAACTTTTCAGGTACTTGTTTAAGCAAAGATAGGGTAGAAAGCATATTTAGTGTGTTAAAAATCTATTTGTGTCCCAATTGTGTAATTATTGTATTTCCACACATTTGTATCATGTACATTTCCCGTCGGAAAGGGCCCTTGTTGATGAATGGTACAGTACCTCATCCTCGTTGCTTTTTTTATTACTCTAGAAATGTATGGCTTATTTTAGAACTTGCTCAAAGTGCAGGTCTCACACTTGTTGAAGCAAAGATGAGATGGGGGAAATATTCAAATGTCTTTTGTTGCTTGGAAGGACTTATACAGTAATATATGTTGTTTATCACATCTGCCGATACCTCCTTAGTATAACATTAACGATTAGCATGACAAATTATTGTGAACATAGCTTATATAGAGGTGCTATAGAGGTGAGGTAGGTTAACTATAAAGGGACCAGAACATGATGTCCAAGAATTTAGGCTGACCACAGAGACTTCTCTAAATAAAATGTATTCAGCCTCCTAAGGTTGAAGAGGCACTGTTCGTCACCATGCTGGCATTGGGGAGGGACCATCTGTGGCCATACAATCAGTAGGCTACATACCAGCACTCTGTAACCGTAGGCACCAATTCAACCAAATTTTAGGCCTGAACGGCTAACCTCCCAGTTCCAATAGAATATGGCATTTGAACACTTGATCAGTGAAACAATTCAACAAAACACATTATGTTCATTTAATTGTTTATAATGATAAAACAATATTACTCATACGCCCAAAAGACACTGTCTATACACTGCCAAAATGTGTGAAAGAGAAATATTAATTTCATCTTCCAACTACTGTTGCTCTACATTATAGCTTTGCGCTATTACCACTCGGTGTCAGTAGAGTCAAAGGAATGATTTGACTTTTTTTACTGTAAGCAGTTCAGTATCACTATCAAGGCCTTATATCACAACATAGATGGAATGAATAACAAGAACATCTAGATAAAAATTATGATGACGAGTAAACAAACATTGCAATTAACTCTATCCAATCTTTAGGGAAAAGATGAAGATAACGTAATTGAAATTCTGAGGGTGATGTAATTACACTATTCATCCACTATGCTGCATCTACTATGTTGTGGGATCCATTTGAAAATGACTATCAAATTTGCATGACGAAATGAGAATTACCAAAATGGAATTACTAGTGTAGTCTGTGTGCACCAATACAGAAGGTGTGTAAGTAAATGAGTCTGCAACCCAAAAGCCACAAATAAATGAAGACCATTAATAATCCTTAAGGAGTCTATTGACTAAGTAACATAATATAAAATCCCCATCAAAATCCTTCAGTTTAAAATAGAGATCAGTTTTTTTGTTGCATGGGCTGCGTTTAAATCCACCGCATCCGCCTGTAGGCCTTATGCATCTGCGGTGAAAGGTGGCTCAGCTACAGCGGTGTTCAAGAGACGGTCTACTCACGAAAACTTATGTAGCGCCTACAAACTATTATGACCACTCTATGAAAAAGGAAGACTCACATACACGATGGTGTTCTCCATTTTGCTCTCCGCCCCCCAACGGGACTTGTCTGAAGGTAACCAATACAAACGAATAGAAGTATGGAGGTTGTTTTATGACAACAAAAATAAGGGATTAAATGTGTTAATACATATATATATTTCCTGAGCTTTCTTATATCTCCTAGATATAGAACAGACACTTCAAAACCTTATTCCTTATGATTCATTTTTGAATATTTTTTTTATGCCATTTATGAATGTGTTATTCAATGCGTTTCTATGGGCTATATAGTAGTAAAGGACAAATTAAATATTATTAAATCAAAATCAAATAGGCTAAATAATCCATGGTATGACCATCTTTAAAAAAAATCATATGTTAACCCCCCACAATGGCTAAGACTTTTAGAGGTTTTAAAGAACAATTGCAACTTTATTAAGATCAGATAAACACAGTTTTACAAGGTACAAGGATTTACTTATATTATGCAATTCACAATGATAAGGACCAATGCGTAGCAGTGGCATGCTTCCTTATAGGTAAAAACGCTGCTTATTTCAAAGGTCATAAACTGCAATACACAAATCTACCGGAGGTGGGGGAAGAAATACTTACACATCCACAACAAAAGCAACAATGGACAGCCTAACTAATCCAAACAAGGTGAATTACAATGACAAATATAATACTGTCATTGAACAAAACAAAAAGATATCTTTGCACAAGTTTTTAAAAAATTATTACAAAAGAAAATCAGTTCTCCCCTTCTGGTTTTGTTTCCTTTGCCTTTCGTACCTCCTCAAGCTTCTTATCCTAGAATGGATAAAAACATGAAAATCACATAAGTTATCCTGATTAGTTAAGTATAACTTTGAACAGTGTACATGGAATTTCAACCAACATCCCATTTCCATAACCTGGGCCTTTCAATTTGAAATTATCTCTTAAGTTCAGGATTGCAGAAAATGACTTCAAGATGACTGAGAAAAATGGCAGGCCAACCTTCTCCTTGAATTTCTCATTGAGTGCTGCCATTCGTGCCGTGCGATTCTCTTTGTTGGCTTCCATTTTCTGATTGAGCTTCTCCTCTGCCGTCTTGCTGAAGTTGTTGTTCTCTTCCATGGCTTTCTTCAGAACTTCCTTCTCGTGCTCTCTCTTCTCAGCTAAGTGCTTCAGCACCTCTGCCTCATGACTCTGATCAAATTAGAAAATCAAAGTCACACAGTAAGTTAGTGGTAGCCTAGTGGGACCGAACCTGTGCTAGAAAATAATAAAATATAAATGAACTAAACCTGTAATGTGGATGCGGCTCCATTTCCTGATACTTATTTGTGTATTTCTGACTAGGTACCTTGCGTCTCTCCTCTGCAGCCTCCAGTTTCTTTTGAATCTCCTCCAGGGACATCTCCTTCTTCTCCTTCGGGGGAGGTAGGGGGATTTCACCCTTGGCATCGGGGGCCAAGATTACCTCAAATGCTTGACCTGAAGCACGCTTGTCCAACTCCTTAACCAGGATCTCTGTGAAAATAGTGAATCCAACAATGTTGATACAAGTATGTATCAAACTGATAATAACATAGAGTTATAACACCTAAACAATACAATAGTGTAGCTGATTGCATAAAAGTGACTCCAAAATGTACCATTAATTTCTATTGGGCACTAAACAAAAAAAAAAGTGGAACTGTCCCAATATTGTTGGAGCTCATTGTAATAGTGTAATAAAGGCCTGTCATGTTAACACTTACCTCCAGAGGATGCCATTTCAGCAGAGTACTGAGGGTTGCTATGCCTGGGAGGAAAAATACAGACAAAGCCATAGGTTTAATGACAGAAAGACAATACATCAAAGATGCATCCATGCGCTAATCAGAAATGAACAGAAACACGGATTGAAAAAAGCAATGACAACTATTGATTTTGAAGGTGGAGAGCCATTGATATGTGCCAAGTAAGAATTCAATTGAGGTTATTGCTGTCTATAAAATGACCATTGGAGATGGATCACTTGTATTAATGTTAGACATATAGCATGAATGTAGGTGATACAGCAAATAATTGAGAATAGGTTTCAAAGTAGCCTTACTGCACCTGTTCAAAACAAGAGCTGGCAAATGTTAAAAATAGTCTATTTCAATGAAGACAAAAAGGGCGTGGAAATTAAGTCCTTCCCATCCTTGTTAATCAGGAACAAATACCAGAGCATAAATGAAGCTTACTCAAATATAATTTCTTCTACCTTGCCATTGGCATGGCAATATCATGTCAGCAGGTAACGTTTTCTTGCTCATCATTGGATTTGACTATTGCACGAAGACAATAAAGCACCATTGTGAATACAGGTCAGAGAACAATATGAACTTAGCTAGATGTGGTCTGAATTGCCAGTCAGATTGAAGAGCATTCAAATTCAATCATTGCAATTATTGAGTTAAAGACAATTCCTAGCTAAAGGTCGAGGCGTGCCTACGCTTAAGACCAGCTTCAAAACAAGAAACCAACACTAGCAAAGGCTGAATACAAACGACCAACAGTAACTATTCATGTCGATGACAGATTTCAATTTCATAAAACAAAAAACAAATACTACACAATTAGGAATCATTACAGTATTAAAGATGATACAATATCACACATTAACTTGACATAGCTAGACAAATGCCACCGACACTGATATCCATCTCAACCCACCTTCAAATGCACGAATAGCAAACTGGTGCTGAGGAGACAATGGACTCGGCTGCACTGTCAGCTCAGCAGGGGCACAGACACTGGATAACAACCTGAATAAATTAGCTAGCTACTGTAGCTAGCTATCTTAACAGTTGGCGGACTGAAGCCCCTCTTCACATGTAAGTTAACGCACAGCAATGTGTCCTTAGTGGGGTCGAAAATCAATGTTTAATCGTCGACTGACGACATCGGAATTGGGAAAAGGCACAGACCGAGGCCGAGTGTGATCACACCCACCTAGTCTCCATCACCAAAGTCATGCGCTGGGTAGCAAAACCCGCCCAAATGTTTACGTTTAAGATAAATACAATAATGTATTGTATGATTGAAAAAAATTGTGTAACGTTGAACTTAGAAAAAATCCCAAAACTTGTGACCAAAAATAAAACCGAGCAGTGTGCTAAAGTTAGCTTAGGGCTTGTTAGCTAGCTATAGTAGCTGTTCAGGGCAGCTAGCTTACATTATATGATTCTCAATTACCATACATTTGTAATGACAACTAAGTTACTTACACCAAAAATGACAAACATCACTGAACGCGTAATGACTGCCATCAATATATCTCCAATGATTACCGTTAAAAGCGTTATTTTACCTACCTTCAAATGCTTACAAAGTGGTGTGGTCGCGCCTTCTTCACTGCCTGCCTCAGCACCAAAAGCGCAACAAAAAGGAACGAAGCACAAAAGTCAACTCGTCACATCTCGTGCTCTACTCCAATTGGTCCTAATCGTCCAATCAATAATGTCGATTTAGGGTGCAATCGTAAATTAATGTTCTCTATCTACGCCGATGTCAAAACTCTCTCGTTTGAGTGTGCCAGAGAACAGAATAACTGATGAATTTACGAACGCGCAACACCGTTGAATATGACAGGTGTCAATAAAGGTTTGCAAAAAAATTGAAATCAAATGTTGCTAGCAGCACAGATAGTCACTAACGCTATTGATAGCATGAAAACAGCCTAACTAGCTCTGATAGGGCGATTAAAATGATCAGTGAGGTGTTCTCATTTGTGTCTAGAAGTGGCTCACAAACTAGTCAACTTTAGCCAGTGAGCTTGGGAGCTTGACTGCCGTTGTGAGGTCAGAACGCTCAGATCAACCCTACTTCTTGGCCAGGGCGTCCAGTGTGCGCTCTGGGAGCGAAACGCTGTGCATTTACGAACGGACCCTAATGTATCGAGGTTCTCAGCTTGAATGAAAACAAAAGCTTGAGACAGGGTTCCCAAGATGTATACAGTAGCCTACCATCATCAACATAAATAGTTACCCTATCGAGCTTTCTAAACCTATCACTCATTATTCTAAACCCACTGGCGCAACATCGCGAGGACTTTCGGGAACGCTTGCGAGACAGACCAGGCGAGGTCTGGCGAGGGTTCCGGTGTTGTGCGGTTAAGCTCCCCCTTGCCAGAATCCCCCCATCGCGTGAACGCGCGCGCACTCAATTCTTAATTGCTGCGACTTGCTTGCTCGTTGTGATTTCTGATCACGTTAGGCTGCGTTTATTTTTTTTATGTCGGTTTGATCGCGGTGGAGGCACGAGTAATGTCTGCAGTTTTCTGTTTGGCTATTTGTTTCAAGTCTATAAATAAATCTCTTTGCCAAAATTCGTCATCTCTCCCATGTCTTATTCGAAGAGTAGTTGTTCTGAAATGTTTATTGGTTGCCTACATTTGACTCCCTCCTCTATGTTTAATATAACACACATACATTAATTATTAATTGCTGTTGGCTATCATGATGGGGGGGGGATTTCAGCAAGGCTATTTTCTTGCCTGCCAAAATTCCCCAGTTCTATCTTGGGACTGCAAGGCCTGGCACACTTCAGAATCATGTTGTTAGCTCATGTTGACCAGTAGTGTGTGCCACAGAAAGTATTTGACTTAGCCACACAATTAAGGAGTTTGGAAGGGGGGGGGGGGGGATCTTTCTCTGTGATCTACAATTGTAGATCTTGAAGTTGTCTTCTCTTTAAGGATTCAGTGGATAATCACCAAGACTTCGCTGTGTACTGTTGCCTAATTGGTTGAATCAGTTGAGCTGCAAGCTTCATAACTGCAAAGTCCCTTGTTGTTTGTAAATGGTGATTCAATAACCACCTATTCAAAAACACTTTGATACTGATTTACTTTTGTACTAAGAATACACTTCTACCTGCGTTGCTAAAGCATCTTTTTTTTTGTGAAAGGGTGCTTCATTTTAGTGTTAATGGCTTTTATACTGAAGAGTACTTTATTTATTTTTTTCAGTGTTACAGCATATCATGGGAGACGTCAGGCCTACCGACCCTACGCGATACAACTCATTTGCATTTGACCTATCAGTAAAGCAACAACAAGTGCTTAATTGAAGTACTTATCCAAAGTACACAACTTGCATAAATGTCATAACATTGCAGATTATTAGAACCCAGGTGATTGATTTAATTTCGAAACATATGTTTTCAGAAGAATGGATCCTGCAACCTATAATAACTGTGTCAATTACAAAAGCAATGGTGGCTATCCCGTGGGCTTGACCAAGGATGAAAAAAAAGTTTTCGGAAAAAGGCCATTAATTTTGTTGTAGAAGGTGAGGCGAGACTTACAAGTACACTTTATCTGTTGATTTTTCCATTATTAATTGGTCTAAAACTATCAAACCATTATATTATCTACCTCCATGACTATAATATTTATTATATCATCTTATAGCAATTCAAAACCATTATGACAACAGGCCAAGTTTAGTTGTTGGCGAGACCAAGTCTCGTTGTTTACACCCTATGCCTTCAATCTTCCTCAGAGATCAGCCTTTTTGTAGCAATATTTTGTGTCAGGTTGATGTTGTTGTGTTCATTTGTAGTTTACAAAACGTTTTTTGATATCAAGGTAAGATCTACTAGTGTTAAACTACGATAATTTAATTTAACATTGGGATTAATAATGCATCATTTGCATATGACAAAATAGCTTACTATCAAATCCAATCGCCTGAGTGATTTATCTAAATGTCATAGTTTCATAGATGATCCTTTTATCAAAATATAGTAGTATGGCTCAGGTTTTCAGACGGTGGATGATTACTTGGCCATTTTGTCTTATAATCAACAGTAGAGGTTTGAAGTAAGTAGGCCAACTTGTTGAATTTTGCAGTCTTACTATATCAAACTTTTAATACAATTAATGAGTGGAAGAAATACAATTTTACTCAATTGTATTCTTAATGAATACTTAAATATGTTTAATAACGTATCCACGGAATACTTTTGTGAGTTATACTACAGCAGCTACAAAGACACCTCCCGTGCCTTCCGGACAAAGGTAGTATGTGGTGCTGTGGTGCTGTGGTGCTGAGGAGTCCAAAAACATCTTTGTTGAGTTCCATGAGAGCAGCATTGGGGATCATTGTGGACAAAAAAAAACAAGAGATGCAATCTCAAAAATATTTTATTGGCCAGGGATGTCCACTGACATAGACAATGGCTAATTATAAATCTAACGTTCTCTTATCTAAATTATTATTATTATTATTATCTAAATTAAACTGGCTATTATATTCTGATACTTCTTATGAAAAAATATGCAGATGCTTCTGTGTTTTTCTAATAGTTGGTAATTGCTCTTGAGAACTATTGAAACACTTTTGAAAACTATAGCTCTATCAGTCCTAATATTTTAAGTGTCACAATGTATACCTTGCCAGGCCAGCATGACATCTATAAAACAGAGGTGGAGTACACTCCAATAGTGGAATGTGGCTTTACAATTACATTTCTGCATTAACAAAATGTAATATATTTATTTTGAGAATATAGTCATAATGTTAACATTTTACATTTGGTGTACATTTGTTACTATGTTATTACATATCTTTAGCCTGCCTGTCAAAGCAGCATAGCAGTTACACACAAGAACAGCTATGTAATTGCAGTTTAGTAGTATAAGTCATAGGTGGATACACGGTATAGGACTGAACAGAATCTGATTGGTGCCATTGGGAACTGTTGTGCCTCGCATTTATTCAAATTGGAGATGGATAGTTTTCCAGGTGAGACTGTTTGGACCTGGGGGCTATCAATCATGTGTACTTTCTTGAGTAATAGACTCAAACACTGTGAAGGTGTCAGGTTTCACAATAATTGTGTCTGTGTGGAGACCTCTCCTCCTGTCACTCTTCTGATTTATTGCCCTGGTTGCCTGGAGAGAGCTACTAAAGCCCGTTGTTTTTCTGTGTTTAAGTTTGTGCATGTCTTAGTGCGTGTGATGTAGGTGACCCTAACCTAACACATAGGTTAACTACATAGCAATTCCATCTGCACAGCAACACTGTGCAGATAGCATGTGTTTATAGCATGTGTTGCTATATACTTACAGCAGAGCTAATACACACTTAATGTAAAGTGTGTTCAATGTTTTCTCAAGGTCACGCAGCCATTTGAACTACTTGGGATGGACCTTATTGGCAAACTGACACAGACAGCGGACACCAGTATATCTGTGTTATGTGTTATGATTGACTACCTCACTAAATGGCCACAGGCATACCCGCTCCGCACAAAGTCTGCTAAGGAGGTCACAGACTGCATAATAAAACATTTCTATCAGTTTGAGGCACCCAAATGTATACTCACAGACGAAGGGAAGGAGTTTGTCAATTAGGTAAATAGTAACTGTGTTACTTATCCTCAACTTTAATATTTGTTTAAATGTCTTCAACTTTCTAAGAGTTTTTTCCCCTTTTATAATAAAAGATCAACAAAAATGTCTGCAAGACTGGCGATCCAAAGAAGTCTCTGCTCACTGTACCATCCCCAGATGAATGGATTGGTAGAAATCATGAATGGGACAATACAGAGGTATAAGCAACATCCGTAGACTGATGTTATAACATATTTAACAGGCAGTAGTGGTTTTGAGGTCCTCAATTGTAATGTTATAAAAACTTTCACATTCTAAGAATAACTTTTGTCATATCGTTTTCTGTTCAATCATATTTTCAGATACATCTCTAAATTAGTAAACCAAAACCCAAAAGAGTGGGACAAGCACCTTGATGCCATGTTTGGTTTAAGAACCAAGAATCAAATGACAACAAAATACACCCCCTTCTACCTGATGTTCGGTAGAGAGGCTTGCTACCCGTCAGAGATTCCAGAATATTTACAGGGTTGGTGTACATCATTTTACATTCTAGTTGATTTGAGAAGCGCAGACTTTATCTTTGTAAGTTTAAATTCTTATCAGAAATGTATGTTATAGATTGACAGCAGTGTTGAAGATTAACAGATTAACACTTAGCAGTGGAAGATTAACAGAAGATATGCTGAATCTCAATGAGGTTCTCCAGACTGCCACTGCTGAGGTCCAGAGGAAATCCTCCAAAAAAGGCACAGTGCCAAAACGTAATGTGGGTAACAGAGTGTGGGGGGTAAATATCTGAAGCCAGCAGAGGAAAGGTGGCAAACTAGATCCCAACTATCTCTGTCCATATACGATTCAAGGTCTCGAAGGGAAAAGCGCTGACTTGGAAGATGACAAGGGGGTTATCTTGCCTAAAATAAGTTTGGATCACCTGAGGCCTCAATATAGAGGAGACTCCTCGGATCCCTCATAAAATAAAAATCAGCGGCCTCCACCTCCACAGCCACCACACCAGCAGGTGCAGTCTCCACAGCCACTACACCAGCGGCCTCCACCTCCACAACCACCACACCAGCAGGTGAGGCCTCCACAGTCGCCACACCAGCAGCAGCAGCAGCTACTGATATAAACAAATGTATGTATGCAATCTTGTCAGGTTGATCCATTGATATATCTCAATTCACTTACAGGTACATTATTCCTGGTGTTGCAGAGGCTTGGGGAGGTAAAGATGTGCTGTTGTCTCGAATCGGGCCAAATAAAATCTTTTATCAGAATCTCCAGAGAACTGGTCCAAATATGGAGCTGGAAAGTGAGGTAAGACTGTGTTGCACATACAGTATATGTAAATACTGTATGTGTGTGATTAATCTGTGTATTAATAAGGAAAACCTAAATTGTTGTTTTTCCGTGTAACAGATTTACCTTCATTGTATTTCTTTTTTTCTGTCAGACCATCAATGCCTACATGTTTCATCTGGTGCAGATTTTTAATAGGCAGTCAACCGAGCAAGCTTTGACACATTTGAAATGACTGGCATTTGGGGGAGCAAGAAATCAAAACTTGAGGTTGGTTGGATTACTCTCATAATATTATAATATATATATTATTAAGATTGATCCAATGATGTACAAGTACATTATTGGCATCTTCAATGAATACAACCACTGGACTGTGACGGTAAGAGCTGCTAAGGCAGTACTAAGAACTAAGAAATACATACATAATACAGTATATACATGTGAACACATACACATGTGTAAAATGTGTGTGTGCCATATGTGTGTATTTATGTGACTGTAATATGTGTGAATGTAATATGTGTGTATGTATGTTTGTGTAATATGTGTGTCTGTCTGTCTAAACTTGAAAGGTTATGCTGCCATCCCAGAAGATTGCTTTGTTCCTCGACCCAATGGGGGAACGTGCCAGAAAGATAAAAAGATGCCAGGGAGTGTCAAGGTAAAAACTGCTTTTAATATTTTTTTACAATGGAATTAATAAAGTCTTTGAAATGCTATACTGTTATTAATCTCTATATTGTAATCAATAAAGTATATTCCAGCTCCGCGTATCGGCTGGGCTAGATTGAGCGTCGAGCCAAATGCCATGAAGCCGGCTCTACTCATCTGGTCTCCAGTGCGTCTCCTTGGACCGGCTAACATGGCACCAGCCTTACGCACGGTGTCCCCGGTTTGCATGCATAGCCCAGTGCGGGCTATTCCACCTTGCCGCACTGGCAGAGCGACCAGGAGTATTCAACCAGGTAAGGTTGGGCAGGCTTGGTGCTCAAGAGCTCCAGTGCGCTTGCACAGTCCGGTCTACCCAGTACCACCTCTACACACCAGCCCTCCGGTGGCAGCTCCCCGCACCAGGCTTCCTGTGCGTGTCCTCGGCCCAGTACCACCAGTGCCAGCACCACGCATCAGGCCTACAGTGCGCCTCGCCTCTCCAGCGCTGCCGGAGCCTTCCTCCTCTCCTGCGCTGCCGGAGTCTCCCGCCTGTTCAGCGCTGCCCGAGCCTTCCTCCTCTTCAGCGCTGCCAGAGTCTCCCGCCTGTTCAGCGCAGCCAGAGCCTTCCTCCTCTCCTGCGCTGCTGGAGTCTCCCGCCTGTTTAGTGCTGCCAGAGCCTTCCGCCTCTACAGCGTTGCCGTAGTCTCCTGCCTGTTTGGAGCAGCCAGAGCTGTCAGTCTGCATGGAGCAGCCAGAGCTGTCAGTCTGCATTGAGCTGCCAGTCTGCAAGGAGCTGCCAGTCTGCAAGGAGCTGCCAGTCTGCAAGGAGCTGCCAATCTGCAAGGAGCTGCCAGTCAGCATGAAGCAGCCAGAGCTGCCAGTCTGCAAGAAGCCGCCAGAGCTGTCAGTCTGCAAGAAGCCGCCAGAGCTACCAGTCTGCAAGAAGCCGCCAGAGCTGCCAGTCAGCATGGAGCAGCCAGAGCCGCCAGTCAGCATGGAGCAGCCAGAGCCGTCAGTCTGCCAGGATTCGCCAGTCAGCCAGACTCTTCCAGATCTGCCAGTCAGCCAGACTCCTCCAGATCCGCCAGTCAGCCAGATTCTTCCAGATCTGCCAGTCAACCAGAGGCAGGTGTTAGTCATTGTCTCTGATTGGGAACCATATTTAGGTAGTCTGGGTTTCACTGTGTGTTTGTGGGTGATTGTTCCTGTCTCTGTGTTTTGCACCAGATAGGGCTGTTTAGGTTTTCGCACGTTTGTTATAGTGTTAGTTTATTAGTGTATAGTTTTCTTTATTAAAATAAAATGAATAACAACCACGCTGCATTTTGGTCCGCTCCTCCTTCTACAGCCGAAAGCCGTGACACTAACTGGGTAATTGCTTGCTCACTTCTAAAGGCACGTTTTTACGAGTACGAATTTGTATAAGCAGTAATATTTCTAGAGGTAGTATCATCCGCTTGGTCTGATAATGAAATAATTGTAATTCAAGAAAATGTGTTGAAAGTTTTAAATGTATTAAAAATTTTCATCATAAGTTTCAGATTGGTTGTGACCGCTACCCACAATGGTTCCACTAGTTCTGTATAAAAAACATTCCATCATTGGAGGATTATGTCTGCGCTGCCCGTCAGGACTAGGTTAGGCTTGAGTTCCAGGTGACGGTGAAACCAGGCTACCTAAATTTGGTTCTCAATCAGGGACAACGATAAACAGCTGCCTCTGATTGAGAACCATACCAGGCCAAACACAGAAATCCCAAAACATAGAAAAAGGAACATAGACAACCCACCCAACTCACGCCCTGACCATACTAAAACTGCGTCTCCCCCTCTTGCAAATAATGGGGATGTTGGCCATGTCAAGTGTTTGGAGAATGTCCTGTGCTTCCTGCTTGTTGAAGAAAAAATAATTAATCCAAGGTGAGTGATTGCAGTGAGGTGAGTGATATCCAGAAGGTCTTTTTTACCGTAAGATACGGTTGCAGAAAAATTATGTACAAAATAAGTTCCAAATAACGCAAAAAAACACATAATAGCACAATTGGTTGGGCGCCCTTAAAACTGCTGCCATTTCTTCCAGCGCCATATTACTCAACAAACAAACAGAACAAACCAAACTTTTGAAACAGTATAGCCTGAGGCATGGACATAATCAACCGCTGCCCTGCCTCCAACCAGATAGCATCTGTTCCTTCAAAACATGGGGTTCCCTGAAGGTACATTTGTTGAGGCAACATGCAACTGACAAGTCAGTAAGGCCAGGAGAGATCTTTTCTTTTAAATGTGAAATGTGTAGAGCTTGCAGTTTTTCAACAGAAAATGTGTTTTTTCAACACGTTGGAAATTAAAGAAACACAAAACTGTCTGTGTGTTTGACATGTGCGGATTTAGAACAAATGTATATGGTACCTTTGCATCTTACAGGAGTCGAAAACACAATCCGCCTTCTCTGGGCTACTTTAGAACTGGAGTCGAACAAAAACATATTGACCATTCAAATACACAAGTCCATGAAGAGGAGGAAACTTTAGAAGAACCAGAATTACAAAATGACTTTGAGCAAAAAATTGGTCACCTTTTGCTCAAATTGGAAAGTATTTTACTACATGTCAAACAAGTGTATCAATGAGGTAGTAGAGGAACTGTCGTTCATATCGTGCTCTGTGTCAGGTCCAGTCATAAAAATACATTGTTAATTCCTGTTTAAGGAAACATGGCTTTGTTATTGACAATTACATAATCTCAGATTTGGTTCAAGATGTCTGTGAGACAAATCCCATGAGCACAGTTTTAGGGATGGATGGACTTCTCACCACATCTTACAAGAGGAATCGTTTTTTTAAGAAAAAACGTTTTTGTGGTGGAGCCAGTAAAATATATACTTGATGCAAAGAAAGGAAGAAGCTTTCAGTATGTTCCTATTCTGCAGTCACTGTTACAAGTATTGAGCAGCAAGGATATTCAGGAGAAAGCTTTAAAAAGTAGGCCTACGAGTTTTTCTCGATTACGAGTCTTTTTATGGTGGCACACAATTCAAAGAAAATGACTGTTTATCAGGAGATGAATGTACCCTATCTTTACTTCTCTATGTTAATGACTTTGAAGTGTGCAATCCCCTTGGAACATCCTGCAAAATGCACAAAATCACATGAGTCTATTGGGTGTTGGCAAATGTCCCATTACAGTTTAGGTCTACACTCTCTGCAAGGCTGTTGATTTAAAACATATGGATATGGGAAGGTGATCTTGCACAATTGGAGGAGGAAGGACTCCTTATTCCTGTGCTGGAATAGAGCACTGGGCACTGTTTTTATGTGTGGCGGCAGATGATCTTGGAGCCCACTCTATTGGTGGATTTGTAGAAAGTTTTAGTGCAACGCATGTCTGCAGGTTCTGTTTGGCAGAGCTATCTGAGATCCAGGTAAAATAAGTGAGAACTGGGACATTCCAACACAGAACAAAGCAGGAACTCTGAACAATTCTGAACAAATACAGACAGTTTTAGAAAATCCCACAGTAATAGATTGCTATGGTGTGAAAAAGCAGTGTGCTCTGACTGAAAAAACGTTAAAAAAATTACGTGTTGTCTGGCTATCCACCAGATGTGCTGCATGGCTTTTTGAGGGAATCCTGCCTCTGGAACTGGCATTGTGCTTAGGGTTATAACCAAGAATAAATATTTTACTCTGTTGGATCTCAACAATCTTATCACACAGTTCCCATATTAGTGGAGTGATACAACTGACTGCCCACAATCAATTCCTCTTGACTTGATGAATCCAAGGAAAAGAAGATTGGAGGAAATGCTCATGAAAGCTGGTGCCTACTGCGTCTGCTTCCATTAATTATAGGAACTAAAATACCTGTAGGTGAACAATCATGGGAAATTCTTATGGGCCTCAAAGATATTGTTGAACTTGTGGTTTCGCCAATTCACACAGAAGAATCAATTTGGTACAATTACTGCAAGATAGATATCCGAGCACAGGCATATATTCTTAGAGGTTTAGGATAGTCTTATCCCGAAACATCCTTTCATTGAACACTACCCGCAGCTGATGAAGGCATTTGGACACCTTATAGCTTTTTGGACTATGCGCTTTGCAGCTAAACACAGCTTTTTTAAGTGGATTGTTCAACAGACCAACAGCTTTCGAAACATTTTGCTGTCTCTTGCAGTGAAGCGTCAACTAATGCTTGCGTACCATCTGTATGGCACCAATCTGGTCAAGCCTGTCCTATCTGCCACAAAGCTGTCCACTGTTGCTTTGAAAGTGTTAAAGGATGACATAAAGAAAGTGGTACAATTTTCTTTTCTAGATGAGACTTTTGTTCAGAGGTCAAACACACTTTCCTGCAATGGTTCCAACTACTCGGTTGGAATGATCCTAACCTATGGATCCACTGAAGGTCTACCAGACTTTGTTGATATACTTCTCATGATCGCTGTTCATGGTTGTCGTGTCTTTACTATCATTAACTGAAGACTGATAGTTGTTTATCAAAGATTCTCTATAATTAGTTATTACGCGATTAGACTGATTAATCATGTAACCGTAATTACTAGGAAGTCGGGGCACCAAGGAAAAATATTCAGATTACAAAGTTATAATTTCCTAAAATAACTTTTCAAATATTTTATCTGATCAATTAGTCTTCGAATTAATGATTTATTTACTTTACCTCACGTGTACCTCACGTCTCATTCCAAACGTCGTAAATTGTTGGTTATCTGCACAAACCCAGTCTTCACTATGAGTCATCCGTACATCAATTGTCTTAAATCATTTATTTATTACTAACTAAGTAAGTCACAGAAATGCACAAACAAACAAACAAGGTATATGTGGTAACATGAAATGATAGGAGAATGTGCCCTAGTGGGCTAAACTGGCATGGCGGCTTGTTAGACAAAAGGGAAGTGGGGGTCGACTAAGAAGTCACTACAAAGTGACAATTATAACAATTGAAATGCTAATCCTTTACACATGAACGCTCACTCATTTGGGAACAATTGCAATCAATATATATATATTTACGCTCAGTGTGTCGTCTTGATCACTGGTGAAAAGTTAGTTTCTTTTGTAGAATTGTCCATCTCTCTCCCTCTCTCTCTCTCGGTTGTGGTTAGAGGGGATAGTTCAGAGTGACATTCGTTATAGAATTGAAGTTTCGGAAGTTGTCGTTCTTCACGTTCAATGATACTGAATTCCTAGCTGCAGACTAGTAATTAATATCAAAGACTTGTTCTTATTCTGTCGGTATCAATAGTCTAAGAGTTTAACCACGTGGTATGGTTAAAAGATTCAGCAATGGTCTACAACCTTTGTCCCTCCTAATGGAGAAAAACAGTCTGCAACCTTTAGCCATCTTGTAATTGAGGTAAGCTCGGTCTGCTGTTTGAAAACCCGAGTGGGTTTTTTTTTTCGGAATGGCAGAAAAGGGCTGTCCCAGAATGTCTGACCCTAACTGGGCTCAGGGGCGGTCCTCTGATTTAGTTCAAAACCAATTCCCTTTTTTGAGTTTTCCTTCATTAAAACAGTCCAAAATCACATTGTAAAATTGTGTAAACAGTATCATACTCACTCATTCATCTTATACAACAATTAGATGTAAACCTCATATCTGGTGCTATTAAATAAACAGCATTATGGTAATGTGCCACACCGTCTCCCATTAGCTTCCCCAAGTTGTGACAAACAGACCTGTTCGTAGCTGGATTCTTCACCGATCTTTTATACTTTCTACGGAACATGACATTTGTTCCTACCTCAAGTTCTGTGAGGTGGAAGGATTTCCTTTGTTCTCCATGAAAATCTACTCTCTCTTTACCGTGTGGCCATGTGGCAGGGTCTTCTCAGAAATGTACGACCTCTCTGACCACAGCAACCTAGTTGAAGGAGGAAAGGGGGAGGCAGGGAGAGGGGGATGGGACTTGCTATACCCAAAGGGGCCAAAGTCATGACATGGTGAACTTGCTTTTATTGCCAAGTGTCAGAATGCAAGGTATAATGAGCACCTTAGGGTATTTGAGTTGGAATCCATACAGAAGCTTAAGGTCATTGAGCAAAAGGAATTGGCAGACATCTACCCACTAACAGCATATGCTGTTGGCCCAAAGCGCATGGAAACCCTGAAGCACCATATTTGCGTGCAATATTTGGTAACAATCCTTTAAAATGGAATAGTTTTAAATGTGGTGTATTTATACATGGGATTAAAAACAATGCATTGCTCATAGAACTCATGCCGAATTTAGTATTTGATATTGTTAGGTTCTTATTTTTCAGAGTAAATAACTCATGGACACTGGAGAAGCTTTAACCAAGTTTAATTCTTCTGTATTCCGACAGCAAAACATTTCTCACCATCACAGTTACATACATCCCACTTTAGGACACTCCTCCTTCTCGCTCCAATCCTTACATTTTATGGTTCAACAGAACTGACCTCACCTCCTGACCTCAACCCCTCCTTCCCCTAGTCCACAGATGTCCATCTGTCTCCCCTATCTCAACTGTTGCTCTACTCCCTTCCACCAAACACATTCCAAAGCTATCTGTCTTCCCACAGAGAACCATTAACTTCTAACATACAACCCAGTCTCTTTCACTCTTCCTGTTCAAGGCTTCTTCTCTATCATTTATTTAATATCTCAATGTTCGAAGTTTAGCCGATTCCAACAGTATAGAATAGAAATGCTTGGTTTTGCACGTTTATTATTATGAGATCTAGTAAGCAGCACTTGATATTGATTTAATGGGATACCCATTTTTGACATCATACCCATTTCATAACTTTTATTCATTTTGTCTTAACAGGATCACTTTCACTACAACAGAACAGAAATGTCTGCCAGGCTATGGGTCCTATTAAAGGGCCCTGATATCCGTAAGCTAACATTGCCTTCTGGAATCCCTGCTACTGTGGCTGAGCTTGACACAATTGTGCAAGAGACATTTCAGCTTCAAAAATGATTTGTTCTATAGTACACGGACAGTGAATTTGGAGATCAGTTATTTTCAAGAACTCAATAACAGCTCCACAGAGGCATTGGATGAGAGGGGCTCCCGTGGATCACATGATACGGTGATATTGTCTTCTCCAGAAAGTACCTCTTCCCAACACTCCAGTCCATGGCCATCTGAGTTTGAAGTTCCTCGCTTTGCTTATGATACAGAGCTCATTCTTGAGGCAGCTAATGAAGCACACATGAAGGATGGAACACTACTCAACAATCTGCCTGTGAAATCAGACATCCTGGAAAAACTGTCTGAAAGGAACTTCCAGTTTACAGCCTATACCTTCAAGTCTACCAATTTGTCAGGTTGCAGAAGCTTTGCTAAAAAAGTACCCATGTCTTACAACTGTTGCTCTTGAGTCCACCTGTATGCAGAAGCTGGATGAATTTACACCAAAACTATTGGACTTGTTTAAGTCAAAAGGAGGTGTTGTCAAGGTGGACATGCAGAAAATCCTTGAAGTTCTGTACTGGATTTGCACAGTAACACCTTCACAATAGTATATAGGTTATACTGTGTATTTATTTTTCAGTATTAAATGCAAATATTTGTATAACATCACATTACAGTGCAACACCATCCAGGAAAGACGAGACAGTGTGATCCGTGGCTTAATCATATACCCGGGTGAGAGGGTTAAGGACCTTATCACAGAATACAAGGTAAAGGTTTTTATTTTTGTATACTTATTTATCTATACATGAGGTATCTTCCTTTCTTTTCCTCTCTCTCCTCTCAAGTTGCACAGTTAATCTAGTAGCCTAGTTTATTATTTCTAAACATTTTCACTCTGTCAGTTCTGACGACACCACGATCTGAGAGGACCTCGTTCAGCATGTGATGAAAGTGTTCACTGTGAAGGATCTGCACCAGAATATAGAGCATGGGATCTGCATCGAAGGAGCAGAGGTCCCGGCTGGTATTCCCAGTGTTACAGAGTCATGTACGTTGCTTATGGGACTCATCTATGGCTCATCTATACCCCAAAGAACTGAAATATACCCTTGAGGTGTTCTAAAAAGTATTATTCTAACTTGATGACCTCAGGACCTCCCCACAGGTCCAAGCTCTAAAGATGAAGTTACTTGTTTTCAGAGATAGCTAGTTGCTAGGTGGTATAGGAGCTACAGATTACATGATGCTCTTTGTCAGGTGAAGTCATAAGAGACATTGTCAATTCCTGTTTAAAAACAGCTTTGCTCTAAAACTTACTCCATATGCACAAGTGAATATTTGAGATGATTTGTCAGGTTTATTTTATTTAACCAGGCAAGTCAGTTAAGAACAAATTCTTATTTTCAATGATGGCCTGGGAACAGTGGGTTAACTGCCTGTTCAGGGGCAGAACAACAGATTTGTACCTTGTCAGCTCGGGGGTTTGAACTCGCAACTTTCCAGTCCAACACTCTAACCACTAGGCTACCCTGCCACCCCGCAGGTGCAAGCTATCTGGATGTAACTTTACCTAGAAGCAAGGTGGAGTTATAACCAGAATGCTTATACCTATAAGGGCACAAGGCGAGACCCAGATGTAGATGGTTAGAGTCCAAGATGTTTATTAACAATCCAAAAGGGGTAGGCAAAAGAATGGTCATGGACAGGCAAAAGGTCTGTCAAAATAATATGTCCATATGGTCTTCACTAGCACATATGGAGTCAGGTTTAAGGGACAATTTGGCATATATTTTGTAACAACATCTGCAATGTTTGTTTTGAAAACCCATTTTTTGATGAATCTAAATCAGTTTAAATGAGGTTGTGTTTTGTGTAAAGTCTATTAGGACAAATCATTAATTTACGTTTCTGTTAAAATATTGCTTTGTTGTTAAGGGGCACACAGACCACCAGAAAATTATTGCCAAACTTTACAAGATGTGAGGGCAAAGTGCTAATCCAAAACTATCACCTAAACTTTATGCAGTTGTGAAGATCTAAAATTATTTGTAGTCAGGTGCAAGCTATCTGGATTTAACTTTGCCTAAGGAGGCAAGGTGTAGAATGCATACAGATGACAAAATACGATTGCCTAAGGAGTAGGGTTTATGGAGAAATTTGAGATTGAACTTTGAAGAAATTATAAAATGATGTGGAAGTCTGAAGTTGAACACTGTTGTTTCTTTTTGCATATTCCCTTGTATAGAAATAATAATTAGTTGTAAATTATTCCAAGTACAGTGGGGAGAACAAGTATTTGATGCACTGCCAATTTTGCAGGTTTCCCTACGTACAAAGCATGTAGAAGTCTGTAATTTTTATCATAGGTACACTTCTACTGTGAGAGACAGAATCTAAAAAATAAAAAAAATCCAGAAAATCACATAGTATGATTTTTAAGTAATTAATTTGCATTTTATTGCATGACATAGGTATTAGATCACCTACCAACCACATTTACATTACATTTAAGTCATTTAGCAGACGCTCTTATCCAGAGCGACTTACAAATTGGTGAATTCACCTTCTGACATCCAGTGGAACAGCCACTTTACAATAGTGCATCTAAATCATTTAAGGGGGGGGGTGAGAAGGATTACTTTATCCTATCCTAGGTATTCCTTGAAGAGGTGGGGTTTCAGGTGTCTCCGGAAGGTGGTGATTGACTCCGCTGTCCTGGCGTCGTGAGGGAGTTTGTTCCACCATTGGGGGGCCAGAGCAGCGAAAAGTTTTGACTGGGCTGAGCGGGAACTGTACTTCCTCAGTGGTAGGGAGGCGAGCAGGCCAGAGGTGGATGAACGCAGTGCCCTTGTTTGGGTGTAGGGCCTGATCAGAGCCTGGAGGTACTGCGTTGCCGTTCCCCTCACAGCTCCGTAGGCAAGCACCATGGTCTTGTAGCGGATGCGAGCTTCAACTGGAAGCCAGTGGAGAGAGCGGAGGAGCGGGCTGCGGCGTTCTGGATGAGTTGTAGGGGTTTAATGGCACAGGCAGGGAGCCCAGCCAACAGCGAGTTGCAGTAATCCAGACGGGAGATGACAAGTGCCTGGATTAGGACCTGCGCCGCTTCCTGTGTGAGGCAGGGTCGTACTCTGCGGATGTTGTAGAGCATGAACCTACAGGAACGGGCCACCGCCATGATGTTAGTTGAGAACGACAGGGTGTTGTCCAGAATCACGCCAAGGTTCTTAGCGCTCTGGGTGGAGGACACAATGGAGTTGTCAACCGTGATGGCGAGATCATGGAACGGGCAGTCCTTCCCCGGGAGGAAGAGCAGCTCCGTCTTGCCGAGGTTCAGCTTGAGGTGGTGATCCGTCATCCACACTGATATGTCTGCCAGACATGCAGAGATGCGATTCGCCACCTGGTCATCAGAAGGGGGAAAGGAGAAGATTAATTGTGTGTCGTCTGCATAGCAATGATAGGAGAGACCATGTGAGGTTATGACAGAGCCAAGTGACTTGGTGTATAGCGAGAATATGAGAGGGCCTAGAACAGAGCCCTGGGGGACACCAGTGGTGAGAGCGCGTGGCGAGGAGACAGATTCTCGCCACGCCACCTGGTAGGAGCGACCTGTCAGGTAGGACGCAATCCAAGCGTGGGCCGCGCCGGAGATGCCCAACTCGGAGAGGGTGGAGAGGAGGATCTGATGGTTCACAGTATCGAAGGCAGCCGATAGGTCTAGAAGGATGAGAGCAGAGGAGAGAGAGTTAGCTTTAGCAGTGCGGAGCGCCTCCGTGATACAGAGAAGAGCAGTCTCAGTTGAATGACTAGTCTTGAAACCTGACTGATTTGGATCAAGAAGGTCATTCTGAGAGAGATAGCGGGAGAGCTGGCCAAGGACGGCACGTTCAAGAGTTTTGGAGAGAAAAGAAAGAAGGGATACTGGTCTGTAGTTGTTGACATCGGAGGGGTCGAGTGTAGGTTTTTTCAGAAGGGGTGCAACTCTCGCTCTCTTGAAGACGGAAGGGACGTAGCCAGCGGTCAGGGATGAGTTGATGAGCGAGGTGAGGTAAGGGAGAAGGTCTCCGGAAATGGTCTGGAGAAGAGAAAAGGGGATAGGGTCAAGCGGGCAGGTTGTTGGGCGGCCGGCCATCACAAGAAGCGAGATTTCATCTGGAGAGAGAGGGGAGAAAGAGGTCAGAGCACAGGGTAGGGCAGTGTGAGCAGAACCAGCGGTGTCGTTTGACTTAGCAAACGAGGATCGGATGTCGTCGACCTTCTTTTCAAAATGGTTGACGAAGTCATCTGCAGAGAGGGAGGAGGGGGGGGAGGGGGATTCAGGAGGGAGGAGAAGGTGGCAAAGAGCTTCCTAGGGTTAGAGGCAGATGCTTGGAATTTAGAGTGGTAGAAAGTGGCTTTAGCAGCAGAGACAGAGGAGGAAAATGTAGAGAGGAGGGAGTGAAAGGATGCCAGGTCCGCAGGGAGGCGAGTTTTCCTCCATTTCCGCTCGGCTGCCCGGAGCACTGTTCTGTGAGCTCGCAATGAGTCGTCGAGCCACGGAGCGGGAGGGGAGGACCGAGCCGGCCTGGAGGATAGGGGACATAGAGAGTCAAAGGATGTAGAAAGGGAAGAGAGGAGGGTTGAGGAGGCAGAATCAGGAGATAGGTTGGAGAAGGTTTGAGCAGAGGGAAGAGATGATAGGATGGAAGAGGAGAGAGTAGCGGGGGAGAGAGAGCGAAGGTTGGGACGGCGCGATACCATCCGAGTAGGGGCAGTGTGGGAAGTGTTGGATGAGAGCGAGAGGGAAAAGGATACAAGGTAGTGGTCGGAGACTTGGAGGGGAGTTGCAATGAGGTTAGTG
Organism: Oncorhynchus masou masou; assembly: GCF_036934945.1. NCBI lineage: Eukaryota > Metazoa > Chordata > Actinopteri > Salmoniformes > Salmonidae > Oncorhynchus > Oncorhynchus masou. Next base: position 30,752,637 of record NC_088241.1, on the reverse strand, counting down.
GAAGAACAGCATCTAGTAAAGATGAGGTCGAGCGTATTGCCTGCCTTGTGAGTAGGGGGAAGGTGAGAGGGTGAGGTCAAAGAGGAGAGGAGTGGAAAGAAGGAGGCAGAGAGGAATGAGTCAAAGGTAGACGTGGGGAGGTTAAAGTCGCCCAGGACTGTGAGAGGTGAGCCGTCCTCAGGAAAGGAGCTTATCAAGGCATCAAGCTCATTGATGAACTCTCCGAGGGAACCTGGAGGGCGATAAATGATAAGGATGTTAAGCTTGAAAGGGCTGGTAACTGTGACAGCATGGAATTCAAAGGAGGCGATAGACAGATGGGTAAGGGGAGAAAGAGAGAATGACCACTTGGGAGAGATGAGGATCCCGGTGCCACCACCCCGCTGACCAGAAGCTCTCGGGGTGTGCGAGAACACGTGGGCGGACGAAGAGAGAGCAGTGGGAGTAGCAGTGTTATCTGTGGTGATCCATGTTTCCGTCAGTGCCAGGAAGTCGAGGGACTGGAGGGAGGCATAGGCTGAGATGAACTCTGCCTTGTTGGCCGCAGATCGGCAGTTCCAGAGGCTACCGGAGCCCTGGAACTCCACGTGGGTCGTGCGCGCTGGGACCACCAGATTAGGGTGGCCGCGGCCACGCGGTGTGGAGCGTTTGTATGGTCTGTGCAGAGAGGAGAGAACAGGGATAGATAGACACATAGTTGACAGGCTACAGAAGAGGCTACGCTAATGCAAAGAAGATTGGAATGACAAGTGGACTACACGTCTCGAATGTTCAGAAAGTTAAGCTTACGTAGCAAGAATCTTATTGACTAAAATGATTGAAATGATACAGTACTGCTGGAGTAGGCTAGCTGGCAGTGGCTGCGTTGTTGACACTACACTAATCAAGTCGTTCCGTCGAGTGTAATAGTTTCTACAGTGCTGCTATTCGGGGGCTAGCTGGCTAGCTAGCAGTGTTGATTACGTTACGTTAAAAGAACGACAATAGCTGGCTAGCTAACCTAGAAAATCGCTCTAGACTACACAATTGTCTTAGATACAAAGACGGCTATGTAGCTAGCTAGCTACGATCAAGCAAATCAAACCGTTGTACTGTAATGAAGTGAAATGAAAATGTGATACTACCTGTGGAGCGAAGCGGAATGTTGACCGGATTGTTGAAGTTAATTCGGTAGACGTTGGCTAGCTGTTGGCTAGCTAGCTAGCAGTATCTCTTACGTTAAGGACGACAAATAGCTGGCTAGCTAACCTCGGTAAATTAAGATAATCACTCTAAGTCTACACACTCTAAACTACACAATTATCTTGGATACGAAGACAGCAAAGACAACTATGTAGCTAGCTAACACTACACTAATCGAGTCGTTCAGTTGAGTGTAATAGTTTCTACAGTGCTAGTAGACGGTAGACGTAGCTAGCTGCTGGGCAGATAGCAGTGTAGACTACGTTAGGACGACGAAATACGATAATTACGCAATTATCTTTGATACAAAGACGGCTATGTAGCTAGCTAAGAAGAAATTGCTAAGATTAGACAAATCAAACCGTTGTACTATAATGAAATGTAATGGAAATGTAATGAAAAGTTATACTACCTGCGGACCGAAGTGTAGATGCGACCGCTCGCTCCAACCCGGAACCGGAAAATCAGTAAGAATCCTGGCTCTCACAGACCTGTTAGTTTTTCTTTAAGAACCCCTCCTGTTCTCCACTCATTACCTGTATTAACTGCACCTGTTTGAACTTGTGACCTGTATAAAAGACACCTGTCCACACACTCAATCAAACAGATTCCAACCTCTCCAGAATGGCCAAGACCAGAGCGCTGTGTAAGGACATCAGGAATAAAATTGTAGACCTGCACAAGGCTGGGATGGGCTACAGGACAATAGGCAAGCAGCTTGGTGAGAAGGCAACAACTGTTGGAGCAATTATTAGAAAATGGAAGAAGTTCAAGATGATGGTCTAACACCCTCGGTCTGGGGCTCCATGCAAGATCTCACCTCGTGGGGCATCAATGATCACGAGGAAGGTGAGGGATCAGCCCAGAACTACACGGCAGGACCTGGTCAATGACCTGAAGAGAGCTGGGACCACAGTCTCAAAGAAAACCATTAGTAACACACTACTCAGTCATGGATTAAAATCCTGCAGTGCACGCAAGGTCCCCCTGCTCAAGCCAGCGCATGTCCAGGCCCATCTGAAGTTTGCCAATGACCATCTGGATGATCCAGAGGAGGAATTGGAGAAGGTTATGTGGTCTGATGAGACAAAAATAGAGCTTTTTGGTCTAAACTCCACTCGCCGTATTTGGAGGAAGAAGAAGGATGAGTACAACCCCAAGAACACCATCCCAACCGTGAAGATTGGAGGTGGAAACATCATTCTTTGGGGATGCTTTCCTGCAAAGGGGACAGGACGACTACATCGCATTTAGGGGAGGATAGATGGGGCCATGTATTGCGAGTTCTTGGCCAACAACCTCCTTCCCTCAGTAAGAGCATTGACGATGGATCGTGGCTGGGTCTTCCAGCATGATAATGACCCGAAACATACAGCCAGGGCAACTAAGGAGTGGTTCCGTAAGAAGCATCTCCAGACCTGAACCCAATAGAACATCTTTGGAGGGAGCTGATAGTCCGTATTGCCCAGTGACAGCCCCGAAACCTGAAGGATCTGGAGAAGGTCTGTAGTGGGCTAAAATCCCTGCTGCAGTGTGTGCAAACCTGATCAAGAACTACAAGAAATGTATGATCTCTGTAATTGCAAACAAAGGTTTCTGCACCAAATATTAAGTTATGCTTTTCTGATGTATCAAATACTTATGTTATGCAATAAAATGCAAATGAATTACTTAAAAATGATACAATGTGATTTTCTGGATTTTTGTTTTAGATTCCGTCTCTCACAGTTGAAGTGTACCTATGATAAAAAATTACAGACCTCTACATGCTTTGTAAATAGGAAACCCTTTTGAAGTACAGCTTTGAAGTATATTTGTGAGTATAAATTTGAGTTGTAGGAACCCAATTTACATACATTTTATTAACCTCAGTACCATAAGTAATTGAGCAAAAAATATTTGTAGATAAAACAGAATATCAATTACACGATACTAAGTAAATTCAGCAAATTAAATGTACAATATTAGTTCTGTAACTGATTACATTAAGTATGTCAAACTTCTAACATTAGTCCTAGGACTGTCATAGAAAATCGGATCAAATACAACGCATTACAGAACTTGTGAAGTCAATTCGGCTTTTTAATACAAGAGTATAGCAAGCCGGGATGGTCCGCGGAACACACACCGCTTTCCAGGGCCCTGGCTCCAGTATTTATCCACATATTGCATACGAGCTCATCCCACATGCAAATTAAGTTACATTCCAATCCGTGCATCCCGCTTGTTCAGCTCAATAACGCCCATACCTGCTTTCCGTCAGATTATAATGATGACAAGACCCTTGCTTTTTTCCTGCACTTAGCTAAAAGCATTCTTTTGTTTGTCTATTATCTAAGATCAGCAGACTATGTGTCTCCTCAGTTTCTAGCGTGTCCAACTATACTAAAAATACTATACATTCCTCTATTTTACAACCCTATGCTTTGGCTCAGCACTTAGCTAAAAGCATTCTTTTGTTTGTGTTATCTAGGGTCAGCAGACGATGTGTCTCCTCAGTTTCTAGCGTCTCTACGTCCTAAAAATATGCGAACTATGTCTATTGGTCATCAGTTAGTCATTTGACTGACCCCCTCCTTTGTATATCACTCTGGCCTTGGTATGTCCAGCTATTCTGTCACCTTATGCATTTGTCTGTGTTATATTTGCTCCCACAGGACTTGAAGGATTTAAGCAGGTCAAACAAACAAAAAATTGTGATAAAATACATTTGAATGAAAGTACTTTTTGAGATCCAGTTAGTTGTTTGCAATTCAACCATTTCAGTTTGTAATACACTAAAAGCGAAGTTTATTATATTTAAAAGATCCTCTTTCTTGGATTACTTAAAAAGCTGATGCAAATAGTTACCGACATTTATTTAGGGGGCACAATATTTTTTACACTGTGAGCTTATACAACTTGTTTTTGAGTAATAAAAACATAATATATGGATTATTTTGACTATAACAAACACTCAGATGAAACATATTGTGATATTTATCATAAACTACTTTGTGTCAAAGTTTAAAAAGGACTCCTTTCTACTCACCAGTGTCATGATCAAAGATATGATCAAGAGCGTCACATACAGTATATCATTTGGTCATTGTGCTGCCACAGAATGAATTGTGAGCAAGGGCTCAAAAAAGCTTTATAACAGTTGAATTCGTAACTTTACATACACTTATGTTGGAGTCATTAAAACTCATTTTTCAACCATTCCATTCAAGCTTCTGATAGGCTAATTGACATAATTTGAGTCAATTGGAGGTGTACCTGTGGATGTATTTCAAGTCCTATCTTCAAACTCAGCGCCTCTTTGCTTGACATCATTGGAAAATCAGAAGAAATCAGCCAAGACCCCAGGAAAAAATGGTAGACCTCCAAAAGTCTGGTTCTTCCTTGGGAGCCATTTCCAAACACCTGAAGGTATCACGTTTATCTGTACAAACAATAGTATACAAGTATAAACACCACGGGACCACGCAGCTGTCATACCGCTCTGTCTCCTAGAGATGAATGTAATTTCCGTGCGAAAAGTGCAAATCAATCCCAGAACAACAGCAAAGGACCTTGTGAAGATGCTGGAGGAAACAGGTACAAAAGTTTCTATATCCACAGTAAAACAAGTCCTATAACGACATAACCTGAGAGGCTGCTCAGCAAGGAAGAAGCCAAAACCGCTCCAAAACCGCCATTAAAAAGTCAGACTACGGTTTCAACTACACATGGGTACAAAGATCGTACTTTTTGGAGAAATGTCCTCTGGTCTGATGAAACAGAAAATGGAACTGTTTGGCCATAATAACAATCATTATGTTTGGAGGAAAAAGGGGAGACTTGCAAGCTGAAGAACACCATTCCAACCGTGAGGCACGGGGTGGCAGCATCATGTTGTGGGGGTGCTCTGCTGCAGGAGGGACTGGTGCACTTGACAAAATAAATGACATCACGAGGAAGGAAAATGATGTCGAAAAATTGAAGGAACATCTCAAGACATCAGTCAGGAATTTAAAGCTTGGTCGCAAATGGCTCTTCCACATTGACAATGACCCCAAGCATACTTCCAAAATTGTGGCAAAATGGCTGAAGGACAACAAAGTCAAGGTATTGGAGTGGCCATCACAAAGCCCTGAGCCCTGAAAATTTGTGGGCAGAACTGAAAAAGGGTGTGTGAATAAGGAGGCCGACAAACCTGACTCAGTTACACCAGTTCTGTCAGAAGGAATGGGCCAAAGTTCACCCAACTTAATGTGGGAAGCTTGTGGAAGGCTACCCAAAATGTATGACCCAAGTTAAACAATTTGAAAGGCCCTCTCTGGGGTAGGTGGGACACTTGCGTCTCACATGGCCAATAGCCAGGGAAAATGCAGAGCGCCAAATCCAAACACATTTCTATAAAAATCTAACTTTCATTAAATTACACATGCAAGATAGCAAATTAAAGCTTCACTCGTTGTGAATCCAGCCAACATGTCAGACTTCAAAAAGGCTTTTCGGAGAAAGCACAAGATGCTATTATCTGATGATAGCACAACAGTAAACAATGAGAGTAGCATTTTTCAACTCTGCAGGCGGGACATAAAACGCAGAAATAAAATATAAATCACGCCTTACCTTTGATGAGCTTCTTTTGTTGGCACTCCTATATATCCCATAAACATCACAAATGGTCCTTTTGTTCGATTAATTCCATCAATATATATCCAAAATGTACATTTATTTGGCGCGTTTGATCCAAAAAAACACAGCTTCCAACTTATGCAACGTCGCTACAAAATATCTCAAAAGTTACCTGTAATCTTTGCCAAAACATTTCAAACTACTTTTGTAATACAACTTTAGCTATTTCTAAACATATATAATCACTCAAATTGAAGACGGGATGATCTGTGTTCAATACAGGAGCAAAACAATCTGACTACTACTTTTCTGGTTACGCCCCTCTATCAAAAGGTACACAAGAAGTGACGTTCGTTCTGAGCTATGGTACATCTTCATTACACAATGGAAAAACCTCAACCAATTTCTACAAACTAGTGACATACAGTGGAAGCATTAGGAACTGTAGGAAAGTTGACTGGAATTCTGGACTCCCCATGAAAATTTATTGAAAAGAAAAGTGACTTAAAAAAAACAGTCTGAATGGTTTGTCTTCGGGGTTTTGCCTGCTAAATAGGTTCTGTTATACTCCCAGACGTGTTATACTCACAGACAGAGTGTTTTCTATCCAATACTAATAATAAGATGCATATATTAGGATCTGGAACAGAGTAGGAGGCAGTTCAGTTTGGGCACGCTATTCATCCAAAAGTGAAAATGCTGCCCCCTACCCCAAACAGGTTAAAGGCAATGCTATCAAATTCTAATTGAGTGTATGTAAACTTCTGACCCACTGGGAATGTGATGAAAGAAATAAAAGCTGAAATAAATCACTCTCTACAATTATTCTGACATTTCACATTCTTAAAATAAAGTGGTGATCCTAACTGACCTAAGACAGGGAATTTGTACCAGGATTATATGTCAGGAATTGTGAATAACTGACTTTAAATGTATTTGGCTAAGGTGTATGTAAACTTCCGACTTCAACTGTATTTTGCAAATGGACAAAACATAGACCTTATGGATGAACGCAATAAAGTAAGACAAATGTATGTTTATACGGTTATTACATATGTATAATTGACAACAACAAAAAATCGATAAACAGTCCTGAAAATACTTTTTTAGATGGGATTGTATTTTTATTTTTTTCAATTTTCAAAATTTGACCCTTGGATCTTGACTTTGTGACCATTTGCCATATGAAAATCTACGGTGAAGCGCGTTCGCCATCTTTGGATTTTAGGGTATGACACTTGGCATTTGTTATGATCCACTTGCCATAAGGTTTGAATGAACTGCCCTCCATTTGAGTGGTAATTTGCAATTGTGTATATGGTTCGCTCAATGGCAATAAATTGCCATTAATTTTTGTCCATCTCATGGGGGCCTTCCCTTACTTTCCAGCTTCATGCAAGTCAACAATTCTTAATCTTAGGTCTTATGAGATCTCTTTTGTTCAAGGCATGGTTCACATCAGGCAATGCTTCTTGTGAATAGCAAATTCAAATTTTGTGAGTGTTTATTGTAGGGCAAGTCAGCTCTATCTCCAATCTCGTCTCATTGATTGGACTCCAGGTTAGCTGACTCCTGACTCCAATTAGATTTTGGAGAAGTTATTAGCCTAGGGGTTCATATACTTTTTCCAACCTACACTGTGAATGATTAAATGATGTATTCAATATAGACAAGAAAAACACAATGATTAAAGCCTCCATTTGTGACCCGATTCAGCAAACAAGGCGTATGTCGCAAATTGATCAAAATGCGTTTTTGGGCAGAAATGCCTTCTCGAACATGTGAACTTTCATGTGACTTAATATCAAACTTGTATGCCATTTGTAAATACTAATACAATTGTTAAATTACAAGCCTAGTTGGTTTAGCCACAGAAAAAGGGAGCAACTTGATTGGCTGAGGTAATGAGTGGGCTGGACATGTCGAGAGAAGAGTTTTGATTGGTCTACCATATAGCACACGTCTGTCTATTGGAGCAGGTAGGTATGTTTAGGTAATAGTGTCGAACGCAGCTTTTATTTATTTTTTATTGCGTGGTAAAACTGTATAAACCTAATGTCAAGTTAAAGTATACTGTTAGTTAGCTAACGTTATGTGTGTGCTCTCCACTTTCTGGAGGATCGAGTTTTGAAATCAGTGGAATTTGGGTATGATAGCTAAGGAAATGGAGAAAACACCAGTCTGGACTACATCATCAAACTAAGGGCAACCATGCATGGCATCAGACAGGAGACATGTCCAACCATGCTGTATACTGGTAAGATTATCAGATATTACACATTTCTAATTTTGACAAAAAGTTGTTTAATTTCAAGTGTACTGTTAGATACCTAACGTTAGTTGGCTGGTCTCCAGCTAATATTATGTGCATGATCTAATTCTTCGTATCTCAGACACATTTGCTTGACTAGTTAAAGTCCTAGAACCTTGTTGGTTAGCTACCTGCAGATTCATGGGTAGGCTTGCTAACTAACGTTACGTCATGCATTGAGATTCAATGTTTACACATCCATTCAAATGCTTGGGATCACTTAGAAATGTCCTTGTTTTTGAAAGAAAAGCTATTTTTTGTCTATTAAAATAACATCAAATTGATCAGAAATTTAGTGTTCGACATTGTTAATGTTAATTAGTATTGTAGCTGGAAACGGCAGATTTTTTCATGGAATATCTAGTTAGGCGTACAGAGGCCCATTATCAGCAACCATCACTCCTGTGTTCCAATGGCACATTGTGTTAGCTAATCCAAGTTTATCATTTTAAAAATAGATCATTAGAAAACGCTTTTGCAATTATGTTATACACAGCTGAAAACTGTTGTTCTGATTAAAGAAGCAATAAAACTGGCCTTCTTTAGACTAGTTGAGTATCTGGAGCATCAGCATTTGTGGGTTCGATTACAGGCTCAAAATGGCCAGAAACGAAGAACTTTCTTCCGAAACTCGTCAGTCTATTCTTGTTCTCAAAAATGAAGGCTATTCCATGCGAGAAATTGCCAAGAAACTAAGAATGTACAATTGAGAGGAATATGTTAGTTAATGTAGAGACAAACGTCTGTGCATATTTTGTGTCATGAAGTTAATTTACAAAAATAGCTATTTAGCAAGTTATCTGACTAGCTAATATTAGCCAGCTACCTAGTGTTAGGAGAATTCATTTGTAATTTGTGTTGTTTAATGTTTTAGGGACTCCTGAGAACCATCAAACCAGGCTGTCATCTTGTGAAACAGTGGCAGTAAAGAATCCTGCTACCTAAAGCATTTACTGCAAAATGAATGTACAATTGTGTAAGATTGCCTTGCAATAGAGCTAAAGTAAGCTAGCTAGCTAACTATTTACTTGCTTATTGTGCAGTGGAGGATAAAATCGCTGTATGTCTATGGATGTGTACAGTAGCGTGCCGTGGTTCTGGGGCCTGGGCCTTCAGTGAAGTCCTACACAGTCCCACCCAAATTAATCCACCTCTTATTACCATCATTATGATGCCATGGCTCTAGACACTATACATTTAGACAGAAACGCAGTATAACCAGGCATTGCGTCACCTTGAAATTGACATTTTTATTCAGAGAATTGCAGGGGAAGAATACAATACCTTTTCATTGTGCAGCTTCGTTGCCCTACGCACTTGTTCGTTGAGCTGTAGATCCACTCCGGTGTTCCCCAAAGTTTTCAAAAGCACCATTGTTTGTAAGTAAGTGCCCAGCCATACTTTAGTGTCTCGTTGCTGCCTTGGTTAGACAACTCAGGTTTGCAAAGCCAGTATGGCTCCAAACACCAAATCGATCACTTGCAAATAATAGGCATTCCCAGCAGTACAGTTTGCAGTGCTTCTCGGAGCCTGTCTTTGTAGCGTCGGCTTTGTAGCATCGGCGTCTACCTCTCCTGACAATGTCTAACTTTTCTTGAAAAGTTTGTCTTGAGAATGGCGTTATAATTAAATCCTCGACCAAATCGATATCTTCTCCTTCTGCCATTGTGGGTTGAAAAAACAGTTTAGTAGTACGCAAATTAATTTGTTGATCAATTTCAGTTTCCTAGTTGGTAATCCAATCAAAAGACGTGCAGGCACTACGCCTGCTAGCTGGCTCCTGTGTAACACTGGAGCCAGCCAGCAGGCGTGCAATAGCCAACTCTAAAGCTGATTGGTTGACACTAAATTTTAATTTCCATTCACTTTAAGCTACAAGCGCCCGCACTGTTGATTCTGAAGGCCTGAGGGCAGATTTTAGACCCCTGGCAACACATGATGGCTGAATATGATTGGATAAAATATCTAACATAAAGACCAGCCCTCCAAATCTCAACCTGGGGCTGGAAGCAGTGCAACCAAGAGGAACGCTATGAAATGAAGAGTGTAACTCTTACTCTGGGGAATAATTTAATACATATTTGTGGGAAAATATATTTAAAAAAAAATTATATTCTGATGATGTTTAGGCCAGCAGAGAAGGCCTTGCTGGCCCTGACGGCCCACCACTGGATGTTTAGCTAGCTACAGTATGTAGCCGATCTGTGTATGGACCCTAAAACGTTAGGTTCCAAACGAATATTTATACCAATCTATGAACCTCAGCTATCAGAGTTGTTTTATCAACTTCAAGTCTGAATGGCATTAATGAAGCCAATGGATAGAGTAGAATATAATAACTTTATTGTGCCAATGATGCAATTCCTGTGTACACATTGTAGCCTGTACATTGAATATATTCACTGATCATGTGAATATATTCCTTGGCAAATAAAGGTGCAGTTCTGGTATGAATCTCTGAGACATTATTTTTCAGTCATATCAAACTCCATTATTTGAATGATGCAGTGTCTGCATGTACGTATTACAATTATACACTTCTACAGTGTTTACCATTCCTGCTCCTGGGACATTAATGATTACACATTGCAATAGTAACTATGCAATAGACAAGAAACATTATTAATTTGTAATTCATATATACAGAAAAAAACTATGCATATCTTAAAACTATATCAAGTAACTCCCTTCATGTGCATTAATCTGAGGACACGTCAACAAAACAAAGGAGATGGTCGTGGACTTCAGGAAACAGCAGAGGGAGCCCCCCCCCTATCCACATCGACGAGAAAGTAGTGGAGAAGTTGGAAAGTTTTAAGTTCCTCAGCATACGCATCACGGACAACCTGAAATTGTCCACCCATGCAGACAACGTGGTGAAGAAGGCATAACAGCGCCTCTTCAACATTTACATTTACATTTAAGTCATTTAGCAGACGCTCTTATCCAGAGCGACTTACAAATTGGTGAATTCACCTTCTGACATCAGTGGAACAGCCACTTTACAATAGTGCAACTAAATCATTTAAGGGGGGGGGTGAGAAGGATTGCTTTATCCTATCCTAGGTATTCCTTGAAGAGGTGGGGTTTCAGGTGTCTCCGGAAGGTGGTGATTGACTCCGCTGTCCTGGCGTCGTGAGGGAGTTTGTTCCACCATTGGGGGGCCAGAGCAGCAAACAGTTTTGACTGGGCTGAGCGGGAACTGTACTTCCTCAGTGGTAGGGAGGCGAGCAGGCCAGAGGTGGATGAACGCAGTGCCCTTGTTTGGGTGTAGGGCCTGATCAGAGCCTGGAGGTACTGCGGTGCCGTTCCCCTCACAGCTCCGTAGGCAAGCACCATGGTCTTGTAGCGGATGCGAGCTTCAACTGGAAGCCTGTGGAGAGAGCGGAGGAGCGGGGTGACGTGAGAGAACTTGGGAAGGTTGAACACCAGACGGGCTGCGGCGTTCTGGATGAGTTGTAGGGGTTTAATGGCACAGGCAGGGAGCCCAGCCAACAGCGAGTTGCAGTAATCCAGACGGGAGATGACAAGTGCCTGGATTAGGACCTGCGCCGCTTCCTGTGTGAGGCAGGGGCGTACTCTGCGGATGTTGTTGAGCATGAACCTACAGGAACGGGCCACCGCCTTGATGTTAGTTGAGAACGACAGGGTGTTGTCCAGGATCACGCCAAGGTTCTTAGCGCTCTGGGAGGAGGAAACAATGGAGTTGTCAACCGTGATGGCGAGATCATGGAACGGGCAGTCCTTCCCCGGAAGGAAGAGCAGCTCCGTCTTGCCGAGGTTCAGCTTGAGGTGGTGATCCGTCATCCACACTGATATGTCTGCCAGACATGCAGAGATGCGATTCGCCACCTGGTCATCAGAAGGGGGAAAGGAGAAGATTAATTGTGTGTCGTCTGCATAGCAATGATAGGAGAGACCATGTGAGGTTATGACAGAGCCAAGTGACTTGGTGTATAGCGAGAATAGGAGAGGGCCTAGAACAGAGCCCTGGGGGACACCAGTGGTGAGAGCGCGTGGCGAGGAGACAGATTCTCGCCACGCCACCTGGTAGGAGCGACCTGTCAGCTAGGACGCAATCCAAGCGTGGGCCGCACCGGAGATGCCCAACTCGGAGAGGGTGGAGAGGAGGATCTGATGGTTCACAGTGTCGAAGGCAGCCGATAGGTCTAGAAGGATGAGAGCAGAGGAGAGAGAGTTAGCTTTAGCAGTGCGGAGCGCCTCCGTGATACAGAGAAGAGCAGTCTCAGTAGAATGACTAGTCTTGAAACCTGACTGATTTGGATCAAGAAGGTCATTCTGAGAGAGATAGCGGGAGAGCTGGCCAAGGACGGCACGTTCAAGAGTTTTGGAGAGAAAAGAAAGAAGGGATACTGGTCTGTAGTTGTTGACATCGGAGGGATCGAGTGTAGGTTTTTTCAGAAGGGGTGCAACTCTCGCTCTCTTGAAGACGGAAGGAACGTAGCCAGCGGTCAGGGATGAGTTGATGAGCGAGGTGAGGTAAGGGAGAAGGTCTCCGGAAATGTTCTGGAGAAGAGAGGAGGGGATAGGGTCAAGCGGGCAGGTTGTTGGGCGGCTGGCCGTCACAAGAAGCGAGATTTCATCTGGAGAGAGAGGGGAGAAAGAGGTCAGAGCACAGGGTAGGGCAGTGTGAGCAGAACCAGCGGTGTCGTTTGACTTAGCAAACGAGGATCGGATGTCGTCGACCTTCTTTTCAAAATGGTTGACGAAGTCATCTGCAGAGAGGGAGGAGGGGGGGGGGAGGGGGAGGAGGATTCAGAAGGGAGGAGAAGGTGGCAAAGAGCTTCCTAGGGTTAGAGGCAGATGCTTGGAATTTAGAGTGGAAGAAAGTGGCTTTAGCAGCAGAGACAGAGGAGGAAAATGTAGAGAGGAGGGAGTGAAAGGATGCCAGGTCCGCAGGGAGGCGAGTTTTCCTCCATTTCCGCTCGGCTGCCCGGAGCACTGTTCTGTGAGCTCGCAATGAGTCGTCGAGCCACGGAGCGGGAGGGGAGGACCGAGCCGGCCTGGAGGATAGGGGACATAGAGAGTCAAAGGATGCAGAAAGGGAAGAGAGGAGGGTTGAGGAGGCAGAATCAGGAGATAGGTTGGAGAAGGTATGAGCAGAGGGAAGAGATGATAGGATGGAAGAGGAGAGAGTAGCGGGGGAGAGAGAGCGAAGGTTGGGACGGCGCGATACCATCCGAGTAGGGGCAGTGTGGGAAGTGTTGGATGAGAGCGAGAGGGAAAAGGATACAAGGTAGTGGTCGGAGACTTGGAGGGGAGTTGCAATGAGGTTAGTGGAAGAACAGCATCTAGTAAAGATGAGGTCGAGCGTATTGCCTGCCTTGTGAGTAGGGGGAAGGTGAGAGGGTGAGGTCAAAAGAGGAGAGGAGTGGAAAGAAGGAGGCAGAGAGGAATGAGTCAAAGGTAGACGTGGGGAGGTTAAAGTCGCCCAGGACTGTGAGAGGTGAGCCGTCCTCAGGAAAGGAGCTTATCAAGGCATCAAGCTCATTGATGAACTCTCCGAGGGAACCTGGAGGGCGATAAATGATAAGGATGTTAAGCTTGAAAGGGCTGGTAACTGTGACAGCATGGAATTCAAAGGAGGCGATAGACAGATGGGTAAGGGGGAGAGAGAGAATGACCACTTGGGAGAGATGAGGATCCCGGTGCCACCACCCCGCTGACCAGAAGCTCTCGGGGTGTGCGAGAACACGTGGGCGGACGAAGAGAGAGCAGTAGGAGTAGCAGTGTTGTCTGTGGTGATCCATGTTTCCGTCAGTGCCAAGAAGTCGAGGGACTGGAGGGAGGCATAGGCTGAGATGAACTCTGCCTTGTTGGCCGCAGATCGGCAGTTCCAGAGGCTACCGGAGACCTGGAACTCCACGTGGGTCGTGCGCGCTGGGACCACCAGATTAGGGTGGCCGCGGCCACGCGGTGTGGAGCGTTTGTATGGTCTGTGCAGAGAGGAGAGAACAGGGATAGATAGACACATAGTTGACAGGCTACAGAAGAGGCTACGCTAATGCAAAGGAGATTGGAATGACAAGTGGACTACACTTATCGAATGTTCAGAACGTTAAGCTTACGTAGCAAGAATCTTATTGACTAAAATGATTGAAATGATACAGTACTGCTGGAGTAGGCTAGCTGGCAGTGGCTACGTTGTTGACACTACACTAATCAAGTCGTTCCGTCGAGTGTAATAGTTTCTACAGTGCTGCTATTCGGGGGCTAGCTGGCTAGCTAGCAGTGTTGATTACGTAACGTTACGTTAAAAGAACGACAATAGCTTGCTAGCTAACCTAGAAAATCGCTCCAGACTACACAATTGTCTTAGATACAAAGACGGCTATGTAACTAGCTAGCTACGATCAAACAAATCAAACCGTTGGACTGTAATGAAGTGAAATGAAAATGTGATACTACCTGTGGAGCGAGGCGGAATGTTGACCGGGTTGTTGAAGTTCAATTCGGAAGACGTTGGCTAGCTGTTGGCTAGCTAGCTAGCAGTGACTCCTACGTTAAGGACGACAAATAGTTGGCTAGCTAACCTCGGTAAATTAAGATAATCACTCTAAGTCTACACACTCTAAACTACACAATTACCTTGGATACGAAGACAGCAAAGACAACTATGTAGCTAGCTAACACTACACTAATCGAGTCGTTGAGTGTAATAGTTTCTACAGTGCTAGTGGACGTTAGCTAGCTGCTGTGCTAGTGGACGTTAGCTAGCTGCTGGGCAGAAAGCAGTGTAGACTACGTTAGGACGACGAAATACGATAATTACGCAATTATCTTTGATACAAAGACGGCTATGTAGCTAGCTAAGAAGAAATTGCTAAGATTAGACAAATCAAACCGTTGTACTATAATGAAATGTAATGAAAAGTTATACTACCTGCGGACCGAAGTGTAGATGCGACCGCTCGCTCCAACCCGGAACCGGAAACACCCACAACCTCAGGAGGCTGAAGAAATTTGGCTTGTCACCGAAAACACTCAAACTTTTACAGATGCACAATCAAGAGCATCCTGTCGGGCTGTATCACTGCCTGGTACGGCAACTGATCCGTCCACAACCATAAGGCTCACCAGACGGTAGTGAGGTCTGCACGACGCATTACCGGGTGAAAACTACCTGCCCTCCAGCACACCTACACCACCCGATGTCACAGGAAGGCCAAAAAGATCATCAAGGACAACAACCATCCGAGCCACTGCATGTTCACCTCACTTTCATCCAGAAGGAGAGGTCAGTACAGGTGCATCAAAGCTGGGACAGGGAGACTGAAAAACAACTTCTATCTCAAGGCCATCAGACTGTCAAACAGTCATAACTAACATTGAGTTAGTGAGTTAGATCTAAAGTTAAATCTAGATTTGGCTTCCTATTTCGCAACAAAGTATCCTTCACTCATGCTGCCAAACATACCCTCGTAAAACTGACCATCTTTCCGATTCACGACTTTGGCGATGTCATTTACAAAATAGCGTTCAACACCCTAAACAACAAATTGGATGCAGTCTATCACAGTGCCATCCGTTTTGTCACCAAAGCCCCATATACTACCCATCACTGCGACCTGTACTCTCTCGTTGGCTGGCCCTCGCTTCATACTCGTCGCCAAACCTACTGGCTCCAGGTCATCTACAAGACCCTGCTAGGTAAAGTCCCGCCTTATCTCTGGTCACCATAGCTGCACCCACCCGTAGCACGCGTTCCAGCAGTTATATCTCACTTTTCACCCGGGGCGGAAGGGTAGCCTAGTGGTTAGAGCGTTGGACTAGAAACCGAAAGGTTGCAAGTTCAAATCCCCGAGCTGACAATGTACAAATCTGTCATTCTGCTCCTGAACAGGCAGTTAACCCACTGTTCCTAGGCCATCATTGGAAATAAGAATTTGTTCTTAACTGACTTGCCTAGTAAAATATTAAAAACCCCAAAGCCATTTCCTCCCTTGGCCGCCTCACCTTCCAGTTCTCTGCTGCCAATAACAGGAACGAACTACAAAAATCTCTGAAACTGGAAACACTTATCTCCCTCACTAACTTTAAGCACTAGCTATCAGAGCAGCTCACAGATCACTGCACCTGTACATAGCCCATCTATAAATAGCCCAAACAACTACCTCTTCCGCTACTGTATTTATTTATTCATTTAGCTCCTGTCACGGTTTTCTATAGGTGAATGAGAGTCGGACCAAAATGGGGAGTGGCTATTGAGATTCATGTTTAATGAAAAAACACAAACACTACAAAACAATGAACGTAACAAAAACCGAAACAGCCTAATACTGGTGCAAACTAGTACACGACAGACATAAGGACAGGAAAAGGAACAAAAGGACAATCACCCACGAAACACTCAAAGAATATGGCTGCCTAAATATGGTTCCCAATCAGAGACAACGATAAACACCTGCCTCGGATTGAGAACCACTTCAGACAGCCATAGATTCACCTAGAACACCCCACTAAGCTACCATCCCAATACATGTGAAAAAAACCCAAGACAAAACACACCACATACAAAAACCCATGCCACACCCTGGCCTGACCAAATAGATAAAGAAAACACAAAATACTAAGACCAGGGCGTGACATCTAGTGTCAAATATACCATTCCAGTGTTTTAATTGCTATATTGTATTTACTTTGCCACCATGGCCTATTTATTGCCTTTACCTCTCTTATCTCACCTCATTTGCTCACATTGTATATAGATTTATTTTTCTACTGTATTGTAGAACATGTTAGAAAACATCCATATGTTTGTTTTACTCCATGTATAACTCTGTGTTGTAATATGTTTCGAACTGCTTTGCTTTATCTTGGCCAGGTCACAGTTGTAAATGAGAACTTGTTGTCAACTTGCCTACCTGGTTAAATAAAGGTGAAATTAAAAAATAAAATAAAAAATCAATTGAGTGGCTGCTGCCAAAATACTGACTCAAATCTCTAGCCACTTTAATAATAAAAAATTGGATGTCATAAATGTATCTCTAGTCACTTTAATCAATACCACTTTATATAATGTTTACATACCCTACATTACTCACCTCATATGTATATACCGTACGCTATACCATCTACTGCATCTTGCCTATGCCGCACGGCCATCGGTCATCCATATATTTATTTATATGTACATATTCTTATTCATTCCTTTACACTTGTGTGTGTATAATGCAGTTGTTGTGAAATTGTTAGATTATGTTAGATATTACTACATGGTCGGAACTAGAAGCACAAGCATTTCGTTAACCTCGCATTAATAATATAATAATAATAATATAATATATCCCATTTAGCAGACGCTTTTGTCCAAAGCGACTTACAAGTCGGCTGGGGCCACTACTTTTGCATATGGGTGGCCCCAGTGGGAATCGAACCCACGACGCTTGGCGTTGCAAGCGCCATGCTCTACCGACTGAGCCACACAGGACCCTTTAACATCTGCTAACCGTGTGTATGTGAAAATAAAAGAGAGCCGCACACTCTAGGAGCTCAGATGCAAAAATGTAATTACCAACGTTTCGACAGCCAAGCTGTCTTCATCAGGGTATAATCACAAACACTGCGGGATGACTCATTTATATAGTGTCAAAAGACACAGGTGTCTGTAATCATGGCCAAGAGTGGCCTAATATCATTGGTTAATAATCAAATATTAAAATGTCATACAAAGAACAGCATACAAACAACAAATGGATAGCATACGATCATAGATTAAGTTGACTACACAAGCTTACAAACAATTACAATGGCAAAGTCACAATAATCACAAGAATGGCTTCAGATATAACCATGTGTATGTGACCAATGAAATTCGATTTGATTTGATACAGACATGCTACTGTATGCACAAAAATGCACAAAAAAGCCCTGTTTTTTCACGATAACCTCTCTATGGTATATGGGACGCTAGTGTCCCATCTGGCAAACATCCAGTGAGATTGCAGAGCGCCAAATTCAAATACAGAAATGCTCATTATAAAAATTCAGAAATCAAAACATATTTTAGATTAACATCAAAGCATACATTAATGCATACCTAGCCCAGAACATACCTAGCCCAGAACATAGCCAAGTTGACAAATTATTACAAAGATTAACCAGCCAAGCAGAAGCGTTACACAAGTCAGAAATAGAGATAAAATGAATCCCTTACCTTTGATGATCTTCATATGGTTGCACTCAGAAGACATTAATTTACTCAATAAATGTTCCTTTTGTTCCAGAAAGTCTCTTTATATCCAAAAACCTCCATTTTGTTTGCGCGTTAGGCCAAACGCAGTCAAAACAGGCAGAGAAAAGAAATCTAAATTGTATCCGTAAAGTTCATAGAAACATGTCAAACGTGTTTATTTTCAATCCCCAGGTTGTTTTTAGCCTAAATGATCTATAATATTTCAAGCGGACAATAAAATGGTCAATATAAAAGGTAAACAAGAAAGGCACTCTCTCGGGATTGCGCATGAAAAAGCTTGGTGACACGTCTGGTCTCTGGGTCCACTCATTCAGACTGGTCTAACTCCCTCATTTATCAGACAAGCCTGAAACAATTTCTAAAGACTGTTGACATCTAGTGGAAGGCATAGGAACTGCAATTTGAGTCCTAAGTCAATGGATACTGTAATGGCATTGAATAGAATACTACAAAACCAACAAAAAAACGACTTCCTGAATGGATTTTTCTCAGGTTTTCGCCTTCCAAATCAGTTCTGTTATACTCACAGACACTATTTTAACAGTGTTGGAAACTTTAGAGTGTTTTCTCTCCATCCATGCATATCATATCGTCTGGGCCCGAGTAGCAGGCCATTTAATTTGGGCATGCTTTTCATCCAAAATTCTAAATGCTGCCCCCTACCCTAGAGAAGTTAACTTAGTGTATGTAAACATCTGACCCACTGGAATTGTGATACAATGAAGTATAAGTGAAATAATCTTTCTGTAAACAATCGTAGGAAAAGTTACTTTGTCATGCACAAAGTATATGTCCTAACTGACTTGCTAAAACTAACTATAGTTTTGGCAAGAAATTTGTGGAGTGGTTGAAAAACAAGTTTTAATGACTCCATCATACAGTAAGTGTATGTAAATGTCCGACTTCAACTGTGGTACCTTAATTCTGCTCAAAAAGTTTTACTACCATGACTGTGTTTATTCTTCTAGCAGGGTTCTTCAATCCAGCTCCTGGTGTGCATACATTTGTTCCAGCCATATACTAATATCTGATTTAATTAGCCAATCGACCAACCCTTGATACGTTGAATGTGGTGTTAGTAGTAATGGACAGGAACAAAAACCTGCACACCTTGTGGCTCACTAGGACCAGGATTGAAGATCACTGTTCTAAAGAAAACATAGAACGAGAATATGCATCTGAAGAGTATGGGGGTGTTTGTCATACATGACTGTTTTTGCCGACCCTCTCCATGTTGCCCCTCTCTCCCTCAGGTCTGTTGTCGTTCACCTTCCTCCACTACACACTGGCCTTCACCTCTGTGGTGCTGTTCTACATCTACTACACCCAGCCTAAAGACTGCACTGAGCACAAGGTCTTCATCAGCCTCAACCTCATCTTCAGTGTCATCATCTCCATCGTCTCCATCCTGCCCAAAGTACAGGTATTGTTGCGGTTTCATTGCCCACCTCAAATTAAGGAACAGTTTTAGCAATTATATCAGTAATTATTGATACAATGTTTGGTAAGGGAATGCTTTTATTAGTCAGTTTTTGTTGATAACGGTGTTGACAATTGTGTACATTGCATGATGATGAATTTGTTCCACTGCATACATGTGTTTACCAGTACCTATGTTTTTGTGTCACATGAAGACCAGGCCCAGCCTGGTCTGCTCCAGGCCTCTCATCTCCCTCTACACCATGTATGTCACCTGGTCCGCCTTGACCAACAACCCAAGTGAGTCTCAGCCTCGTTCCCATTCCAGTTTCTACAGAGTTGTTGTCATTGTATATAGTTGTTTTTACTTTCTCCCTCCAGTTTATGTTTAAATTTGCTTTCCAACCCACTGCAGCACTGAGTGTTGCCTACTGGTGATTTTGGCAGACTTTGGTAGTTCACTCACCTTCCCCAACTCGTTTCATTTACTAGGTCCTGGGGTTGTTTTCTTGTTAAGTCACATAGTCAGGAAAAACTCCTGGTCCGACTTATGGCCCATGCTTGTACTTGTGCTTGTAGTGGGTCAGTGGAAAAGCTCAGACATGTGTTGGAGTGTGTCTACCACAGTCTGCACGCAATTGTTGTAATTAATAGACACTTGGCATATCTGTTGTGATAACAGGTTTAGAGTCTGTTGCCTTCCTCAAGACTGCAGGTCTCTTTACGTGTTTTTTTCCTTCCCCATAACTATCCTACATTCTATGGCTGATTTGCTGTGTCTGTCTCTCTCAGACCGTAAGTGCCTGCTAAGTCTGGTGTCAAATGTCAGCTCCAGCGAGCCCACACCCACCAGTGCCCCAGCACAGGTGCAGTGGTGGGATGCCCAGAGCATTGTGGGTTTGGTCATCTTCCTCTTCTGTACTCTCTATGCCAGGTAGCTAGCTACTCCAAATTGGATCCATATCATGGCTGATTATTTAATTGTCTGTTATGCTATGGTCTTGATAGATCTCCCATGCTGACCCCTGGTCTCTCTTTTTGTATCTCTTTTTCTCTCCCCACCTCTCTCTCCCCTTCTCTCTTCTTTCTCCCTTTCTTTATGTCTGTCTCGTTCACATTTTCCTTTCTCTTTCCTGCCCTCCCACACCTTTTTAGCTTTGCTTTACCTTGGGGTGCTTTTAGTCATTCAGTTTCTATTGTTATTCTTTTGTTTTTTTATCCTCATGTTTGTTGTGTAGTAAATATTTAAGCTTTTATTTTCTTATTTGTTTCCTGTGAAGCACATTGTGTTGCATTCCATGTCTGAAATGTGCTGTATAAATAAATCTGGATTTGATTTGACTCTCTCCCCCCTGGGTGTTGCTGGACATACGTTCGTCCAACAACACTCAGGTTAACAAGCTGATGCAGACCGGGGGCGGGCGTTACGGAGGAGAGGGCGAGATAGGGGAGGACAATGTGCGACGGGCTGTGAATAATGAGGGTGAGGGGGTCACCTACAGCTACTCCTTATTCCACTTACACTTCTGCCTGGCCTCCCTCTACATCATGATGGCACTCACCAACTGGTACCAGTAAGTACAGCAACAGCTGACCATCAGAGCTACAGCTCTATAGAAATGTTAGAACATTTTACAATATTTCTAGGTGTCCTATTAGTTATGTTATGTATGTATCCCTTGTCAGTTTGAAAGCCATGGGATCAGGAGGGATATTTCTTTGGGTGAATCACAACAGCCTTTGTGTGAAAGCTATGCGAAAACAAATCCCTGATAGGCAGCATTAATCCACCATATTGCTCTGACCTCTTCTGTGTTTTCAGATCAGCCTAAAATAAGGGGATGAGACAAGGATAGAAAGCCTCTATAATGATACACTCTTTAAACTGAAACCTTCTCCCTTCATTCCTCAGGCCAGACATCACCAGCCAGGCCATGCAGAGCTGTATGCCAGCTGTGTGGGTGAAGATCAGCTCCAGTTGGCTGGGCCTGGGCCTGGGCCTCTACCTCTACCTCTACCCTGCTCACTCCTCTCATGTTTCCCGACCGAGACTTCAGCTGAACAGCCCCCCATGGGGTCACCATGGGCTTGTAAGATGTTGTGTTGAAGTTTATTATTATTATAATTATACAAGTCATAATTTTTGCATTGGTCTCTGTTGGTGTGTTTAATCTTGTTTTGTTGGGGGGGGCCCTTGCTCTAACTACATATTTCTGAACCCTGGAGGTCAGTTGTAATACCCCCTATCTACCCCACCCTAAGGCTTAGCTCTCTACCCCAACTATGCCTGATTAACGTAGGGCCCACCTGAAACGTACTGTGCTGGCTCAGGTACATTATTTTCTCATGATCCTTTCCAGCAAGGTTCCAGAAACTATGGTGGATGCATAATCAGGTCAGTACAGCTCAGGCTTGGCTTGGCTCAGTTTGGCTCAGGAGTGTGAAAATGATACTACAGTGCTCTCAAACCCCAACCGTAGCCCATTTAATTCTGGTGCTACACCATGCCCTGTCCCAAAAGACATCTGTGTCTCTACTCCATCACTACCCCTGTTTCTGGGTCTTCTATATCCATAGTCATGGGTCAGTCATGGGTCAGATACATGCTTGTATCTGCAGTGAGGAGACGTATTCTGATCCGATACAATCAATCTCCTGGGAGCAGTTTCTCGGACACAGATTAAGCATAGTCCTGGACTAAGAAGCTATTTCAATGGAGATTTTCCATTGACAATGGTTTTTAGTCTTGGCCTTGGCTTAATCTGTGGCTGGAAAACCGTCCCTTGAAGTCTACGGGGATTTAGGTGAGGAAGTGGGATTCTGAACCTTTGTCACGTTCTGACCTCTATTTCCTTTGTTTTGTCATTATTTAGTATGGTCAGGGCGTGAGATGGGGTGGGCAGTCTATTTTTGTTTTTCTATGATTTGGGTATTTCTATGTTTCGGCCTAGTATGGTTCTCAATCAGAGGCAGGTGTCATTAGTTGTCTCTGATTGAGAATCATACTTAGGTAGCCTGGGTTTACATTTACATTTACATTTAAGTCATTTAGCAGACGCTCTTATCCAGAGCGACTTACAAATTGGTGAATTCACCTTCTGACATCCAGTGGAACAGCCACTTTACACTGTGTGTTTGTGGGTGATTGTTCCTGTCTCTGTGTTTGCACCAGATAGGGCTGTTTAGGTTTTCACATTCATGTATAGTGTCTTTATTAAAGTACCATGAATAACCACCACGCTGCGTTTTGGTCCGCCTCTCCTTCAACTAAAGAAAACCGTTACAGAATCACCCACCACAACAGGACCAAACGGCGTGGTGACAGGCAGCAGGAGCAGCGAAAAGAGGACTGGACATGGGAGAACGTTTTGGACGGCAAGAGTATGGACTATACTACTTGGGAGGAAATAGACAGGTGGGCGGTCGACCCAGGAAGAGTGCCGGTCCCGCCTGGGATTCGCTGGAGCAGTGCGAAGAGGGGTATAGGAGAATGGAGTTGGAGAGACAAGCACGGCGGCCCCCTGCACCAGGCTGTCTCTCCGTCTCATCCCTACAGGTGCTCCCGCCTGTCCAGCGCTGCCGGAGCCTTCCTCCTCTCCAGTGCAGCCAGAGCTCCCGCCCCTCATTCCAGAGGCGCCAGAGCTCCTCAGTCCAGCGCTGCTAGAGCCTTCCTCCTCTCCAGCGCTGCCGGAGTCTCCCGCCTGTTCGGCGCTGCCAGAGCTCCCACCCCTCAGTCCAGAGGGGGTAGAGCCCCTCATTCCAGAGGCGCTAGAGCTACTCAGTCCAGTGCTGCCAGAGCCTTCCTCTCCAGCGTTGCCGGAGCTTCCCGTCTGCCCAGCTCCATCTGAGCTTCCTGTCTGCCCAGCGCCATCTGAGCTTCCCGTCTGCCCAGCGCCATCTGAGCTTCCCGTCTGCCCAGCGCCATCTGAACTACCCGTCGGCCCAGCGCCGCCTGAGCCACCCGTCGGCCCAGCGCCGCCTGAGCCGCCCGTCTGCTCAGCGCCGCCTGAGCAGCCCATCTGCCCAGCGCCGCCTGAGCCGCCCGTCTGCCCAGCGCCGCCAGTCTGCCCAGCGCCGCCAGTGCCGCCAGTCTGCCCAGGGCCGCCGGAGCCCCTAGTCAGCCCAGAGGCGCCGGAGCCCCTAGTCAGCCCAGAGGCGCCGGAGCCCCTAGTCAGCCCAGAGGCGCCGGAGCCCCTAGTCAGCCCAGAGGTGCCGGAGCCCCTAGTCAGCCCAGAAGCACCAGAGCTGACCCTCAGTCCAGTGGGGTCATTTAGTAGGGTCACCGTGGTTAGGAGGCCACGGAAGCAGACAAAAAGGCGGACTAAGACGTTGGTGAAGTGGGGTTCGTGTCCTGCGCCAGAGCCGCCACCGCGGACAGACGCCCACCCAGACCCTCCCCTATAGGTTAAGGTTTTGCGGCCGGAGTCCGCACCTTTGGGGTGGGGGGGGTACTGTCACGTTCTGACCTTTATTTCCTTTGTTTTGTCATTATTTAGTATGGTCAGGGCGTGAGTTGGGGTGGGCAGTCTGTTTGTTTTTCTATGATTTGGGTATTTCTATGTTTCGGCCTAGTATGGTTCTCAATCAGAGGCAGGTGTCATTAGTTGTCTCTGATTGAGAATCATACTTAGGTAGCCTGGGTTTACATTTACATTTACATTTAAGTCATTTAGCAGACGCTCTTATCCAGAGCGACTTACAAATTGGTGAATTCACCTTCTGACATCCAGTGGAACAGCCACTTTACACTGTGTGTTTGTGGGTGATTGTTCCTGTCTCTGTGTTTGCACCAGATAGGGCTGTTTAGGTTTTCACATTCATGTATAGTGTCTTTATTAAAGTACCATGAATAACCACCACGCTGCGTTTCGGTCCGCCTCTCCTTCAAGAAAACCGTTACAACCTTGCACTTCTGCTCTGAGAAATGCCCATATGTTGCCACGATGTTACTGAGTCTGATGAATAAACTGTCATTAGTGTACAGCTCTGTAACAATGCATTTCAAGAACGATATGTTGGTGTTTGATAATATTTATAATGGTTATAATTCAATGGATATTGCTTTCAAATTTTATAATTAGGAGTTGTTTGGCAATTATTGCACATTTCATAATTTCATGTCAGATTATTTACCTCTTATTGGATATGAAGTTTCCCAATGTGACTGAAATGAGATCAATGTGTTAACTCATGGTGAAAAGATTGGTGTGCTTAAGAGATGTGAAATGTTGCATATGAGGTGAAATGTTGAAATTGGTGGTCTGTTGAATCTATAGTAAAACAGTGCAAACTTTTGAGTATTGTGAATTACATAATTTAAAAGTTAAATTGAAGACAATTCAATTCTGATATACATTAAAGTGTACAAAACATTAAGAACACATTCCTAATATTGAGTTGCAACCCCTTTTACCCTCAGCACAGCCTCAATTCGTCAGGGCACGGACTCTACAACGTGTAGAAAGGGTTCCACAGGGATGCTGGCCTATGTTGACACCAATGCTTCCCACAGTTGTGTCAAGTTGGCTGGATGTCATTTGGGTGGTGACCATTCTTGATACACACGGGAAACTGTTGAGCATGAAAAATCCAGCAGTGTTGTAGTTCTTGACACTCAAATTGGTGCACCTGGCACCTGCTACCATACCCCGTTCAAAGGCACTTCAATCGTTTGTCTTGCCCATTCACCTTCTGAATGGCACACACACACAATCCATGTCTCAATTGCCTCAAGGCTTAAAAATCCTTCTTTAACCTGTCTCCTCCACTTAATCTACACTGATTGAAGTTGATTTAATTGGTGACATCAATAAGGGATCATAGCTTTCAGCTAGATTCACCTAGTCTTTCTGCCATGTATTGTACAGTATATGTTGCATGTGGGCGTAATGTATCATGGTTCATTGCCCATACAGATGAATTAACACAAGCATGATTTCAAGTAATGATCTTTAAATATTGCATGAAGTATTATCAATGGTGTTTTGAGAACAACAACATTGTGTGCCTTTTTATATTAATGCATTTCAAAAAGAACTACTTATAGATACAAATTTAAACCTGCACTAAAGTGGCTTCCACATTTTCTGTTAAATGATGGTGAGACAGTAGCATGTCACAAGGAGTGGCTCAGCTAATTTCATAGTTTGATTATAAAGGTACTGTATCTGCAAATTCCCCTTTTCAAAAAAATCCTCAATATAATTTACAAAAATCTATTGTTTACTATCTATAATACTTTCTTCACAATTGCAGTAAGATTAGTTCTCAATGGTGACCACTAGGTGGAACTGAATCTCCTTCAATCATATTGTTTTCTTTACTGTTATCAAATACCATACTACACAGGAGACTGAAGTACACTACAGAGATGGCATAAGGATATTCTCTAATCAACAGACTGAGGTTGCTCAGAGCTTTACCCTGTGCTCTGAGAAACTTGAGAACTGTGAAGAGCGAACGTGATGTGACCAATAGGCCAGTCCTCTGTGAATGTTGTTGATTGTACAGTATGCTGTTGATCCTAATTGACACCAAAGGTCTCTTTTATCTGGGTAAGTTCACCAGAGGGAGAAAGCCTGATTATCTATTTGCTGGGTCTATGATAACATTTCCATCAGATTGCTACTGTAAGGAGACCCCACGGTTCTCACAGAACAATTAGAGATTAGACTGAGGAGGCACTGGGGATGGATGGGGACAGAAGAGGGTCAAATGGGGACACTGCATCTTTTTACTAGCAGTTGTTTGATTTTCATAGCGCATGTTAAAACAAAACCTGAAGTCACTGAAGGTTTCTGAGGAACAAATAAGGAGGACTAAATTACACTGCCATAGATATAATATTTAGTTTTTAGGTACCAGTTGTGTACAAGTAGTCCCAATTGTTGATCGCTTACCCTTGATTTTACTATTTTATTAATTTAACACTTATTTAACTAGGCAAGTCAGTTATGAACAAATTTGTATTTACAATGACGGCCTACCAAAAGGCAAAAGGCCTCCTGCGGGGACGGGGGCCTGGGATTAAAATACAGTGCCTTGCGAAAGTATTCGGCCCCCTTGAACTTTGCGACCTTTTGCCACATTTCAGGCTTCAAACATAAAGATATAAAACTGTATTTTTTTGTGAAGAATCAACAACAAGTGGGACACAATCATGAAGTGGAACGACATTTATTGGATATTTCAAACTTTTTTAACAAATCAAAAACTGAAAAATTGGGCGTGCAAAATTATTCAGCCCCCTTAAGTTAATACTTTGTAGCGCCACCTTTTGCTGCGATTACAGCTGTAAGTCGCTTGGGGTATGTCTCTATCAGTTTTGCACATCGAGAGACTGAATTTTTTTTCCCATTCCTCCTTGCAAAACAGCTCGAGCTCAGTGAGGTTGGATGGAGAGCATTTGTGAACTCCTATAAGGAGCATTGGTGGCAAATCTGATGGCTGAATGGTAAAGAACATCTAGCTGCTCGAGAGCACCCTTACCTGCCGATCTATAAATGATGTCTCCGTAATCTCGCATGGGTAGGATGGTCATCTGAATCAGGGTTAGTTTGGCAGCTGGGAAAGAGGAGCGATTACGAATGAGGAAACCAAGTCTAGATTTAACTTTAACCTGCAGCTTTGATACAGTTGAAGTCGGAAGTTTACATACACTAAGGTTGGAGTCATTAAAACTTGTTTTTCAACCACTCCACAAATTTGTTGTTAACAAACTATAGTTTTGGCAAGTCGGTTAGGACATCTACTTTGTGCATGACAAGTAATTTTTCCAACAATTGTTTACAGGCAGATTATTTCACTTACAATTCAATGTACCACATTCATCTGTACAAACAATAGTACGCAAGTATAAACATCATGGGACCACACAGCTGTCATACCGCTCAGCAAGGAGATGCGTTCTGTCTCCCAGAGATGAATGTACTTTGGTGCAAAAACTGCAAATAAATCCCAGAACAACAGCAAAGGACCTTGTGAAGATGCTGGAGGAAACAGGTACAAAAGTATCTATATCCACAGTAAAACAAGTCCTATATCGACATAACCTGAAAGGCCACTCAGCAAGGAAGAAGCCACTGCTCCAAAACCGCCATAAAAAAGACAGACTACAGACTACAGTTTGCAACTGCACATGGGGACAAAGATTGTTCTTTTTGGAAAAATGTCCTCTGGTCTGACGAAACAAAAATAAAACTGTTTGGCCATAATGACCATTACGTTTGGAGGAAAAAGGTGTAGGCTTGCAAGCTGAAGAACACCATCCCAACCGTGAAGCACCGAGGTGGCAGCATTATGTTGTGGGGGTGCTTTGCTGCTGGAGGGACTGGAGCACTTCACAAAATAAATGGCATCATTGAGGGAGGAAAATTATGTGGATATGTTGAAGCAAGATCTCAAGACATCAGTCAGGAAGTTAAAGCTTGGTCGCAAATGGCTCTTCCAAATGGACAATGACCCCAAGCATATTCCAAAGTTGTAGCAAAATGTCTTAAGGATAATAAAGTCAAGGTATTGGAGTCGCCATCACAAAGCCCTGACCTCAATCCTCTAGAAAATTTGTGGGGAGAACTGAAAAAGCGTGTGCGAGCAAGGAGGCCTATAAACCTGACAAAGTTACATCAGCTCTGTCAGGAGGAATGGACCAAAATTCACCCAACGTATTGTGGGAAGCTTGTGGAAGGCTACCCGGAATGTTTGACAAAAGTTAAACAATTTAAAGGCAATGCTACCAAATACTAATTGAGTGTATGTACACTTCTGGCCCACTGGGAATGTGATGAAAGAAATAAAAACTGAAACAAATCATTCTCTCTACTATTATTCTGCCATTTCACATTCTTAAAATAAAGTGTTGATCCCAACTGACTTAAGACAGGGAATTTTTAATAGGATTAAATGTCAGGAATAGTGAAAAACTGAGTTTAAATATATTTGGCTATGGTGTATGTAAACTTCCGACTTCAAATGTCTGTGCTGAGAGAAAGACAGTGCACCATCTAGCCATACTCCCAAGCTCTAAACCCTCAGAGGTAGGAATTGACACCTGTGGGAATAGGGGCATTCTTCTTACCAAACCACATGACCTTTGTTTTGGAGGTGTTCAGATCAAGGTTAAGGGGTAGAGAAAGCTTGTAGGACACCAAGAAAACTTTGTTGTAGAGCATTTAGCACAAAATCCAGAGAGGGGCCAGCTGAGTATAAGACTGTATCATCTGCATATAAATGGATGAGAGAGCCTCCTACTGCCTGAGCTATGTTGTTGATGTAAATTGATGTAAAGACTTCTTTTGGCATTACTCAAATTAAACCACCTTTTAATTGATAGTTTCAGTTGAACCCATGCCTATGACAATTGTCTGACCAGTGATGCTTCATACATTGTTAACTATTGTGGGATGGCCTCTGGTAAAGGCCCCTCAAGCTGTGACTTTGACTGTAGTCTGGAAATGTTGATTATGTCCATGACAGCACATGACTTGAGTGCTTGGTTAACCCTAATTATACTTTTAAAGGGTGTTTGCTTTTCAGGCATATGGGATGACACTAGACAAATTTCCATAGAACGCTTTCTGTGTTTAAAAACATTGCCGCACAAGGGTGAAGCGCGCAAGTTGGTGGCAGAACAAGGAGTTCATATAGAATGCCAGCAAAAAAAGAGACTGTTGCATGTTGCTTATGAGCGCATTTCACACTACTTTTGGATTATAATTAGATTTTAAGGCTCATATAAATGTCCTGCTTAATATAATTTATGTGTCATCATCGCAAATCAACTGCATTATTCTTTAAAAAAAACACTTCACCAAGTATAATGGCTCTTTGGCTAGCTTTTGCTACAGCCTGTCAATGAGCATTAGCATTCTAGCTAACAACTGCTGCATCCAAAATAGTTATTTTGCAACGATCACAAAAAATCATGTTGCAATGTTGCAACAACAACAAACAATTGAATGATAATAAGGAATAAGGATAATGGAAACATTTAAGGATAATGGAAACCATTTAAGGATAATGGAAACACTTCAAACACATTTTTATTCCTAGGCCGTCATTGAAAATAAGAATTTGTTCTTAACTGACTTGCCTAGTTAAATAAAGGTAAAATAAAAATAAATAAATAAATTCCACATTGTAGGTTTTTTGCGGGAAAATGTTTTTTCCCCAAGGTGTGACGTCATTACGTCCAGCTGTTTTTATCGACACAACAGTTAAATTGAAACGCACTGTGACAGGCAATTGTCACATTTCATTTCTATGTGAACATTCTAAATGTAGACCAAAAAAATCAATGGTCAAGTTAATGGAAGAAAAGGTATAGACAATCTAAACCGGTAAATGTAAAGAACATAAAGGTCCAATGCAGATGTTTTTATCTCAATATCAAATCATTTCTGGGTGACAATTTATGTACCTTGCTGTGATTATTTTCAATTAAAGATGCACTATGCAGAAACCGCTCTGCCATTTCCTTGTTGCAAAAATTCAAATAGTTCGCCTCATTTCCATTTATGTGACAAAACAAGCAAGTATATTGTAGAGAATCATTATACTATCGAAACCGTTGTGAAATATATTTTCTAAAACCTAAAATATTGTATTTTTAACTGTTTGAAGCTGGTATACAAAACCGAAAGTAAGACACAAAACAAAACTTTTGAACAGGAATCCTAGAAAAAGTGCACATAGAACAGATCTAATGCTTCTTAGACTTGTTTTCAATGAGAATGACAGATCTATAATTCACACATTTCTGTGTGAAATTAGTCGAGTCACCCAAAAAGTTACATATTGCACCTTTAAAATGGTCTAAAAGAAACAAAAATAGCTTCTTAGCAATTTCTCAAGCAAGAATTTTGCTTGGATTGAGTGAGTGAGATGTCAGAGTGGGGAGAGTAAAACAGGAAACAAGCTGTTATTGGCAGAGAGGTTTGGAACGTTCTTATTTTTCTGTTAACAAATTCATCAGGCAGGGCCTAACTCCATCCCACCAAAACAGGCTGAAATTTCAGGTGGTCTCTTCAAACAGCTCTTACACTAAAATCTACTGTCATAATTTTCACAATTTCAAAGTATTATTCCAACCTGACTGCACCCAGGCTTTAAGTTGACATTCTCTTCTCATAGCCTTTTCATTGCCACCGAAGCATCTGAGAATGAAATCCTTCCCATACGGGAAGATTTTATTTGCCAACATCATTATGAATTTTCCCATAAAACACAGTAGTGTGTTGTATATTTTAAGTGGGTCTATCTACTGTAGATCTAACCCATTTGGCCAACTAGATGATGGATATAGAGATTAGTCTTGTCTGTGCTGGTCTTTGTGCTCTATGTTCAGCCAGGGACTGAGACAGGTTCCTTCTCACCTAGCTGGCAGACAGGGCATGTTGACTTTGGCTGCTCCTATCACAGACACCAGTTGGCACAGCCTGTGAGTCCTTAGGACATTCTGCCTCTCGTCACTGCCCCTCTCCCTGGCTGGCTTACCTCAGCTTTCAACTGGTCACAAGGTTTATGCATTGTGTCAAAGGCTATTGGGAAAAGAGTTCCCAAACATGTAAAGAGTGGGGCCAAATAATCAAGGCTAGACGACTATAGACAGACACACAAAGTATGACAAGCGTTTTGCTTGGATAAAGCTGAACTGAAGATTGGATAACTTATGGTATTTGTAGGGTTACTTATGTGAGGACTGTTAGGCAGCAGCTCATCCTACCCTCTCTTTGAACTTTTAGTACTGCTGGAAAACAGAGTGAACACAGTGTTTGGCAGAGTAGAAGTTACATGTCGTCAGTCAGTGTAACAGCACACTGGCCTTGACACATGACTCTGCTCAGCGGGCCAACTGTGCAGGGGGTCTGTCAGGTCCTATGTCGTCACACACACACACATGCATACACAAACTTATACAAAAACACAAATTCCTGTAGACTGTCACTACACTTCATTTCACCCTCTCAGAGCACACAGAGTCATTGCAGACAGTTTCTGATGTGAATAGCAGCAGGATAGTCTATCTTGACCATATAACCTATTCTTCTACAAACCTCTTATGGCCTTTCATTCTTGGCCTTTCATTCTTAATTGCTTCAGTCTCGCAAGACACACTGTAAGGTTAATAAAAAGAACAGTCCTTGAGTTCTGGAACCTCCTGTAAACCTCTACACTGTTTCTCCTTTCTGTCTCCCTCATTCTCCCGAATACAAAATGTACAGTGCACTCGTCTCAGAGCTTGCTGTGCTCTCTCCCTGCACAGAATAAAACTCCCACTCAGTTCAGCTTCAGATGGCTCATCCTGGCTCTCTAGCGTGCTTGCTTTCTTTCACAGAAAAACTCAACTAAACCAAAGAATAAACATCAGATACACCTATACATATTTATCATCACCTCATAAACTCCAGCTATTTAAAATGTCAACTCTAGTAGAGCTGTAGTGTACAGGGGAACCATATTCTCAATGACAATGCATCTCAGATGGGCTGAGATCTTCTCCATATTCCCTTCCCTCTAATGCTTCACCGGCATAAATCCCACCTTAATTTCCTTGTGGGATAATTGGTGTAATTTGTAGCCGAATGATAGATAGCATAACGAAGCATCCCGTGGTAAATCCCGCACCGTGCTTGGTTGAGCATCATGGCTTTGTTCATTACAGACTGTTTCCCAGTTACTGTGCCCCCAGAGAGTGATTGTCTGTCCTTATCTAATGTAGTTAGAGAGACTCTCTCAGCCAAGCTTAACCCAGGGAGCTCTCCTCCCTTTCTTGTCATTTAGATCAAGTATGCACAGGGGTCTATTCAGAAGAGGGAAACAATATAAATCGTTCAGTAGAAAATACACTGCGTATACCAAACATTAGGAACACAGTTCTACAGCTGCACCATCGAGAACATCCTGACCGGTTGCATCACCGCCTGGTATGGCAACTGCACTGCATCTGACCGTAAGGCGCTACAGAGGGTAGTGCGTACGGCCCAGTACATCACTGGAGCCAAGCTTCCTGCCATCCAGGGCCTATATAATAGGCGTGTCAGAGGAAAGCCCATAAAATTGTCAAGAGACTCCAATCACCAAAGTCATAGAGTGTTTTCTCTGCTGCCGCACGGCAAGTGGTACCGGAGCACCAAGTCTAGGACCAAAAGGCTCATTAACAGCTTCTACCCCCAAGCCATAAGACTGCTGAACAATTAATCAGATGATCACCGGACTATTTACATTCTTTACAGACTCTACAAGGTGTCGAATGCATTTCACAGGCATGTTGGCCCATGTTGACTCCAATGCCTCCAACACCCAGCAGTGTTGCATTTCTTGACACAAACCGGTGTGCCTACTACCATACCCCGTTCAAAGGCACTTCAATATTTTGTCTTGTCCATTCACCCTCTGAATGGCACACATACACAATCCATGACTCAATTGTCTCAAGGCTTAAAAATCATTATTTAACCTGTCTCCTCCCCTTTATCTACACTGATTGAAGTGGATTAAACACGTGACATCAATAACGGAGCATAGCTTCCACCTGGATTCACCTGGTCAGTCTATTTCATGGAAAGCACAGGTGTTGTTAATGTTTTGTATATTTAAAAGAACAAATAGGATTTTCTGTAAGGTAGCATAGGGAATTGTTTGCTCTATTCATTACATTTCTATCTTCAACATTCATAATGTTTCCCCTCACCAGACCCCAGACTTAGTTAACAGAGCTTGTCTTCAACAACTTATCATTGATCTTCATCAGAGTTTTCTCCTATGCAGTCTTTTTTAAATGTCAACCCCTATCTGATGGATTCATTCATTGTGCAAGATAGTCAGTTGGAATTTTTCATATCATGAACTCCATTTTGATGTTACAGAAAAACAGGTCCATTAACAAAGATCTCCTAAGGATAGTTCACAATCTCCAGCCACATCATATTGATTTGGATTAGACCCCTGACCACCACTAATTATATAATGACTGGGAAAGCCTGTCTGATGAGTAATTGCATTTTAAGTGTGGAATCCAGGCACATTGAATTACATTGCACAGAGGGGGGAGCTAATTAGGTTTAGGCCCTGCTGGCATATGTATTCTGGAAACATTTAGATCCCAATTAGGCCTTTCTAGGATGAGGAACCTGGCGCTAGGTTAGGGGGTGGAAGGGGGCTGCCTGGTAGATAGTGTGTGTGTCAGGCCCCTCATCTAGATTCACTCTGACAGGGAGGCTCAGTAGGACTGGTCCAAAACTGTAACTCATCCACCATGGGTTCTGCTGAAGGCATACTGAATGGGTATCAAGGAGAGCTGTAACCAAGTCATGCATTTTAATTTCATACTTATGCTTTTACTATATTTCCATTGGTTCTGTTTTCCCTTCTCCGCTCTCCTATCCCCTGTAGATCCTGTGTGTTTGCCTGTGTGTGTGTAACGTGCGCACGTTCAAGTGTGTGTGTGTTGGCTGCAGTGCAGTACAGATCTCTCTCTAGTGCTGGCAGGCAATGAGTGCTGTGTGCAGGCTCTGGCCAGCTCAGAGGAGCGGCTAATGTAGTTATATAACAGGCAGTACAGCTGGCGTCTGCTGTGAGCTGAGTGCCAGGCCAGCCCGGTTACGTAAGCCTGTCAGAGTCATATTATAGCAGCACAGAGAGCTCACACCACAGTGTGTCCCTGCTCCAGCTTCTGCTGCTCCCGCCATCTCTTGTTCTGTCTATCGCTCCCTCCTACTCTGTTTCTCTTCCTCCCTACTGTCCTCCCTCACACTATTAATTCCCTCCCTTCCTCTCTGTCCTCCCCTCCCCTCTCTTTCTGCTGAGGTGCTGTTCTGGAGTCAACTGAGGGAACAAAGGCTGAACACGCTAGATGATGCAGATGCATAGACTTAACATGGCTCAGGGGGGTTTAGTGCACAAATGTATTTTATATAAACATCAAGACTGCACGCTATTGCGAGAGAAAAAACAAGCAAGCGTCTCCTCACCCCCATGGCTTGTCTGCGTCACCATGGCGCCTTTTGATGTGATTTTTGAAGTGACAGGGGCAAGCGTGCCATGACTCACCACCTAAGAGCTCTGATGTCCACTGACCTTTAAACGTCTGGTTGGCCCCATGCAGGGCCGTCCATCTACCTTTACTGACCAGCACTGCCATCCCACACTGTGGAAGCCACAACAATTAAGGAGTGGCATGGGTCACATTTCCTGAAGTCCCCTAGTTTGGAGTACTAATGTGTGGCCACTGCCCAGTGCCCAACCACTACGGGAAGCATGGGTTACACTTTAAGGTCCCCTTGGTATGAAGGGAAGAGAGGCAAGCTGTGTGGAAGAGCTGCTGTAGTTGTGGTCAGTAGTTGTGGTGTTGGAGTCATTAGTTGTGTGGTTCAATAGATTTGTGGTCATAGTTGTGTTATTGGTGTCAATAGTTTTGGTCAGTAGTTGTGGTATGTAGTTGTGTGGTCAGTAGTTGTGGTCAGTAGTTTTTGTTAGTAGTCATCACTTTTGATCAGTAGTTTTGGTAAGTAGTTGTGTGGTTGTGGTCAGTAGCTGTGGTCAATAGTTGTGTTCAGTAGTTGCTAGTAGGTCAGTAGTTTTGTTGCTGTGGTCATTCATTGTGTGGTTCAGTAGTTGTGTGGTCAGTAGTTGTGATCAGCAGTTGTGGACATCAGTTTTTGTCTTACTTGTTGTGGGAGTGGTCAAAACAGCAGTTGTTTCAACAACAAAAAAGCAGAGTATACACTTACTAAACTATCTGTAACAATAATAATAATAATAATGTATAGTGCATAAAAGAGCTATACCAGAGCGAGTGATAAACTTGAGCTAGCTATCTATGACCAGGACTAGAGCTGGACCAGAGCTAGTGCAGACCTGAGCAGTAGTTGTGGTCAGTAGTTGTGTGGTTTAGTAGTTGTGGTAAGTAGTTTTGTGGTTGTGGTCAGTAGTTGTGTGGTTTAGTAGTTGTGGTAAGTAGTTTTGTGGTTGTGGTCAGTAGTTGTGGTCAGTTGTGCTATGAAACTAAATAAATAATACACTCTGACACTCAAAACTCCTTTGCTAGATTCATGATAGTATTGTTAGACAAAGCAAGGAGAGTGACTTTCAAAATGTGATGTTTTATTGGAATTTGCAGCTGTTTTTGTTAATGAATCTGCTAGCATCTGACATGACTTACTGCATCTTTAATTAAAGCCATTGATGCGGTTTCTAAACTAGCTGTACCATTTGATTGGAATAAGATATTTTTGTTCTGAGTTCAGATTTGACAAGCAGAGAAGTCGATGAAGATTGCGTACCCTTTAAATTTTTGGGAAATTAATCAAAAATTATCTGTTGTTTATAAAAAGTTAGAGGAAATGTTATTGC
This sequence comes from Oncorhynchus masou masou, assembly GCF_036934945.1. NCBI lineage: Eukaryota > Metazoa > Chordata > Actinopteri > Salmoniformes > Salmonidae > Oncorhynchus > Oncorhynchus masou. Next base: position 30,716,554 of record NC_088241.1, on the reverse strand, counting down.
GACCTTCAAAACAGCTGTATCGTTTTATCAGTAGAATATTATTGATTTTAATTTTATTTAACTAGGCAAGTCAGTAAGAACTTATTCTTATTTACAATGACGGCCTAGGAACAGTGGGTTAAGTACCTTATTCAGGGGCAGAACGACAGATTTTTACCTTGTCAGCTCGGGGATTCGATCTAGTAACCTTTCGGTTACTGGCCCAATACATTTTTGTTCTGACTTCAGATTTGAAAAGCAGAGAAGTAGAGGAAGATTTCATTCAATTTTTGTCTAACTACACTGAACAAAAATCTAAACGCAACATGTAAAATGTTGGTCCCATGTTTCATGAGCTGAAATAGAGTAGAAATTTTCCATACACACAAAAAGCTTATTTCGCTCAAATTTTGTGCACAAATTTGTTTACATCTCTGTTGGTGAGCATTTCTACTTTGCCAAGACCAGTGGAGGCTGGTGACTTGAACAATTGGGGAGGATGCGAGACTCACGGTATAGGCGCAGAACACATGGAGACCACAAAGTGTCTTTCAAAAAATCATCAAAGACGAATTATTTTAACCAAAAGCATTTATTAAAGACATTTATAGTACAATATTATGGGGAAGGGGTATGGGAGGGCTACTTACACAGTGTTGGAAAGGGATTACAGCAGTGATTGAATGAGGCATGAGTTGAGTTCAGAGGCTAGACCAGTGCAGGACAGGATTTTACTGGGAAGACAAAAAACAATAACACAAGACACTACACACTGGGAATAAAAGAGCTAAGAATGAGTTAATCCAAGCAAGGAGTAAAATCGCTGACGTGTAATAATGTCATTGTGAATGTGATTGACTATACATATAGAAATTACAGAAAATTGATAGCGGTACTCGCAGTGCTTGGAAGGGAAACATTCAATGTGCCAGTGGATGAGGGGGCACATGAGACGTTGTGGCTTCACTTCATGTCAGGAGAAAGTTGACAATGGTAGTGGAGTGGAGTAGTTATCACCTCTTAATCAGGGAACATGGGGGGATTTAGCAGTAAATACAAATAGCAGATACAGTTGAAGTTGGAAGTTTACATACACTTAGGTTGGAGTCATTAAAAGTTGTTTTTCAACCACTCCACAAATGTATTGTTAGTTAGGACATCTACTTTGTGCATAACAAGTAATATTTCCAACAATTGTTTACAGACAGATTATTTCACTTACAATTCACTGTATCACAATTCCAGTGGATCAGAAGTGTACATACACTAAGTTGACTGTGCCTCTAAACAGCTTGGAAAATTCCAGAATATGATGTTAAGGCTTAAGAAGCTTCTGATAGGCTTATTGACATCATTTGAGACAATTGGAGGTGTACCTGTGGATGTATTTCAAGACCCACCTTCAAACTCAGTGCCTCTTTGCTTGACATCATGGGAAAATCAAAAGAAATCAGCCAAAACCTCAGAAAAAAATTGGAGACCTCCACAACTCTGGTTCATCCTTGGGAGTAATTTACAAACGCCTGAAGGTACCACGCTCATCTGTAGACACCATGAGACCACGCAGCCATCATACCGCTCCGGAAGGAGACGCGTTATGTCCCCTAGAGATGAACGTTATTTGGTGCGAAAAGTGCAAATCAAACCCCAGAACAACATCAAAGGACCTTGAGAAGATGCTGGAGGAAACAGGTTCAAAATGATCTATAGTAAAAACGAGTCCTATATGGACATAACCTGAAAGGCCGCTCAGCATGTAAGAAGCCACTGCTCCAAAACCGCCATAAAAAAGACAGACTACGGTTTGCAACTGCACATGGTGACAAAGATTGTCCTATTTGGAGAAATGTCCTCTGGTCTGATGAAACAAAAATAGAACTGTTTGGCCATAATGACCATCGTTATGTTTGGAGGAAAAAGGGGGAGGCTTGCAAGCCACACCATCCCAACTGTGAAGCACGGGGGTGGCATCATTATATTGTGGGGGTGCTTTGCTGCAGGAGGGACTGGTGCACTTCACAAAATAGATGGCATCTTGAGGCTGGAAAATTATGTGGATATATTGAAGCAACATCTCAAGACATCAGCCAGGAAGTTAATGCTTGGTAGCAAATGGGTCTTCTAAATGGACAATGTCACCAAGCATACTTCCAAAGTTGTAGCAAAATGTCTTAAGGACAACCAAGTCAACATATTGGAGTGGCCATCACAAAGCCCTGACCTCAATCCAATAGAACATTTGTGGGCAGAACTGAAAAAGTGTGAGCGAGCAAGGAGGCCTATAAATCTGATTTAGTTACACCACCTCTGTCAGGAGGAATGGAACAAAATTCACCCAACTTATTGTGGGAAGCTGCTACTCTCAGTTATTATCTATGCATAGTCACTTTAATAACTCTACCTACATGTACATATTACCTAAATTACCTCGACACCGGTGCCTCCTCACAACGTGCCATTGGAACACAGGAGTGATGGTTGCTGATAATGGGCCTCTGTATGTTGATAGTTCATAAAAAATCTGCCGTTTCCAGCTGCAATAGTCATTTACAACATTAAGAATGTCTACACTGTATTTCTGGTCAATTTGATGTTATTTTAAATTGACCAATTTTTTTTCCTTTCATAAACAAGGACATTTCTAAGTGACCCCAAACTTTTGAACGGTAGTGTATCCAGAAGACAAGGAGGCATTGTTGAAGTTTAAAATAAACAAAAAACATGATTTTATCCCAAATGTGTATCCCTTACTTCAACTACACATTAATTTCTTAATCAAATGATAAAGCTTCTAAAATAATGTTATGGCTGGATAGATAAATAAATAAAGTAAGGATACAGGAAGACCTAATGGATAGAGGGTTGAAAGGAGGTGATGTTGGACTGATTAGTGTGAAAGGAATTAATGTATGGTTGAAGGAATATTCATTAGTTGAAGGTGTGGATGGTGTGTGTGTGTGTGGGGGGGATTGGTAGTAGTTATTGCTGTTCTGATTTCAGATTTGATTGTCAGAGAAGTAGACCAAAGTGTCATAGACAAATTTTTGTTTACGACAGGTTGTTGGGAAAAGTGGTCAAGGTAGCTGATTTGTGTCAGTCACAATATTTACTATTTGTCTCATGTTTAGAATGTGCTCCCCCATTGTTATAATTTTCAATAATGGCAATTAATTCAACAGTGGGTGCTGTGGTTCTGGGGCCTGGGCCTTCACTGAAGTCCTACACAGTCCCACCCAAATTAATCCACCTCTTATTACCATCATTATGATGCCATGGCTCTAGACACTATACATTTAGACAGAAACGCAGTATAACCAGGCGTTGTGTCACCTTGAAATTGACATTTTTATTCAGAGAATTGCAGGGGAAGAGTACAATACTTTTTCATCGTGCAGCTTCGTTGCCCTGCGCGCTTATTCGTTGAGCTGTAGATCCACTCGGGTGTCCCCAAAAGTTTTCAAAAGCACCATTGTTTGTAAGTGCCCAGCCGTACTTTGGTGTCTCGTTGCTGCCTTGGTTAGACAACTCAGGTTTGCAAAGCCAGTGTGGCTCCAAACACCAAACACCAAATCGATCACTTGCAAATAATAGGCATTCCCAGCAGTACAGTTTGCAGTGCTTCTCGGAGCCTGTCTTTGTAGCGTTGGCTTTGTAGCGTCGGCGTCTACCTCTCCTGACAATGTCTAACTTTTCTTGAAAAGTTTGTCTTGAGAATGGCGTTATAATTATATCCTCGACCAAATCGATATCTTCTCCTTCCACCATTGTGGGTTGAAAAAAGAGTTTAGTAGTACGCAAATTAATTAGTTGATCAATTTCAGTTTCCTAGTTCTGAGACCTGCCCATATAGGACCTGCCTCTCAATATTTGTAATCCAATCAAAAGACGTGCAGGCACTACGCCTGCTAGCTGGTTCATGTATAACACTGGAGCCAGCCAGCAGGCGTACAATAGCCAACTTTAAAGCTGATTGGTTGACACTAAATTTTAATTTCCATTCACTTTAAGCTACAAGCGCCCGCACTGTTGATTCTGAAGGCCCGAGGGCAGATTTTAGACCCCTGGCAACACATGATGGCTGAATATGATTGGATAAAATATCTAACATAAAGACCAGCCCTCCAAATCTCAACCTGGGGCTGGAAGCAGTGCAACCAAGAGGAACGCTATGAAATGAAGAGTGTAACTCTTACTCTGGGGAATAATTTAATACATATTTGTGGGAAAATATATTTAAAAAAAATATATATTCTGATGATGTTTAGGCCAGCAGAGAAGGCCTTGCTGGCCCTGACGGCCCACCACTGACAGCTGCAGTGATCGGTTAGCTGCTCAGATAGCTGATGTTTAAAGATAGTGAGGTTCAGCTATTTTTGAAATTCGTTCCAGTCATTGGCAGCAGAGAACTGGAAGGAAAGGCTGCCAAGTATATGTTGGCTTTGGGGATGACCAGTGAGATATACCTGCTGGAGCAATGCTACGGGTGGGTGTTGTTATCGTGAACAGTGATCTGAGATAAGGTGGAGCTTTACCTTGCATAGACCTGGAGCCAGTCGGTCTATATGTAACGAGCGCCAGCCGACAAGAGCATACAGGTCGCAGTGGTGGGTGGTATAAGGGGCTTTGGTGACAAAACGGATGGCACTGTGAGAGACTGCATCCAGTTTGCTGAGTAGAATATTGGAAGCAATTTTGTAAATGACATCGCCGAAGTTGAGGATCGGTAGGATAGTCAGTTTTACTAGGGTATGTTTGGTGGCGTGAGTGAAGGAGGCTTTGTTGCGAAATAGGAAGCCGAGTCTAGATTTCATATTGTATTGGAGATGTTTAATATGAGTCTGGAAGGAGAGTTTACAGTCTAGCCAGACACCTAGGTATTTGTAGTTGTCCACATATTCTACGTCAGAACCATCCAGAGTAGTGATGCTCGTCGGGGCGGCGGGTGCGGGGAGCGAACGGTTGAAAATCATGCATTTGGTTTTACTAGTTTAAGAGCAGATGGAGGGCACGGAAGGAGTGTTGTATGGCATTGAAGCTCATTTGGAGGTTAGATCCAGCCATTAACTTGGCTTTTTGTCATCAGCAACGCTGAATAGCATAGTGCAACAGTCAAATAATATTACTAGAAAATATTCATATTCATGAAATCACAAGTGAAATATAGCGAAACACAGCTTAGCCTTTTGTTAATCACCCTGTCGTCTCAGACTTTGAAATTATGCTTTACAGCGAAAGCAATACAAGCATTTGTGTAAGTTTATTGATAGCAAAACAAAACAATAAGTACACCTAGCATCAGGTAACTTGGTTACGAAAATCAGAAAAGCAATCAAATTAATCGTTTACCTTTGATGATCTTCGTATGTTTTCACTCACGAGACAGTTAAACAACAAATGTTCATTTTGTTCCATAAAGATATTTTTTATATCCAAATAACTCCGTTAGTTTGGTGCGGTATGCCCAGGAATCCACTGGAAAGAGCGGTCACGACAACGCAGACAAAAATTCCAAATTGTATCCATAATGTCGACAGAAACATGTCAAATGTTTTTTATAATCAATCCTCAAGGTGTTTATCAAATATCTATTTGATAATATATCAACCGGGACAGTTGGCTTTTCACTAGGACCGGGAGTAACAATGACCGCCTCTCTCTTTTGCGCACAAATCACTCTGAGAGCCCCCACCTGTCCACTTACGCAATGTGGTCGTTCACGCTCATTCTTCAAAATAAAAGCATGAAACTATGTCTAAAGGCTGTTGACACCTTAGGAAAGCCATAGAAAAAGGAATCTGGTTGATATCCCTTTCAATGTGCAATAGGGATGCATAGGAACACAGGGGTTTCAAAATAAGAGTCACTTCCTGGTTGGATTTTTCTCAGGCTTTCGCCTGCAATATCAGTACTGTTATACTCACAGACAATATTTTTACAGTTTTGGAAACTTTAGAGTTTCAATTATATGCTGTCAATTATATGAATATTCTAGCATCTGGTCCTGAGAAATAGGACGTTTACTTTGGGAACGTTATTTTTCCAAACATAAAAATAGTGCCCCCTAGCTTCAAGAGGCACAGTGTTCAAAGAAGAGCCAGATATATACAGAATGGTGTCGTCTGCGTAGTGGTGGATCAGGGAATCACCCGCAGCAAGAGCGACATCGTTGATATATACAGGGAAAAGAGTCAGCCCGAGAGTTGAACCCTGTGGTACACCATAGAGACTGCCAGAGGTCCGGACAACAAGCCCTCCGATTTGACATACTGAACTCTGTCTGAGAAGTAGTTGGTGAACCAGGCTCGGCAGTCATTTAAGAAACCAAGGCTGTTGAGTCTTCCGATAAGAATACGGTGATTGACAGAGTCGAAAGCCATGGCCAGGTCGATGAAAACGTCTGCACAGTACTGTCTTTTATCGATGGCGGTTATGATATTTTTTAGTACCTTGAGCATGGATGAGGTGCACCCGTGACTAGCTCGGAAACCGGATTGCACAGAGAAGAGGGTACAGTGGGATTCAAAATGGTCAGTGATCTGTTAATTAACTTGGCTTTCGAAGACTTTAGAAAGGCAGGTCAGGATGGATATAGGTCTATAACAGTTTGGGTCTAGAGTGTCACTCCCTTTGAAGAGGAGGATGACCACGGCAGCTTTCCAATCTTTATGGATCTCGGACGATACGAAAGAGAGGTTGAAAATACTGGTAATGGGGGTTGCAATAATGGAGGGGGATAACTTTAGAAAGAGAGGGTCCAGATTGTCTAGCCCAGCTGTTTTGTATGGGTCCAGGTTTTGCAGCTATTTCAGAACATCTGCTATCTGTATTTGGGTGAAGGAGAAGCTGGGGAGGCTTGGGCAAGTAGCTGCAAGGGGTGCGGAGCTGTTGACCGTGGTTGGGGTAGCCAAGAGGAAAGCATGGCCAGCCGTAGAGAAATGCGTATTGAAATTCTTGATTTTCGAGGATTTATCGGTGGTGACAGTGTTACCTAGCCTCAGTGCAGTGGGCAGCTGGGAGGAGGTGCTCTTTTTCTACATGGACTTTACAGTGTCCCAAAACTTTTTGGAGTTAGAGCTACAGGATGCAAATTTCTGATTGAAAAAGCTAGCCTTTGCTGAAGTGGGACTGACTGCGTGTATTGATTCCTGAATTTCCTGAAAAGTTACATATCGCGGAGACTATTCAATACTACTGCAGTACACCACAGGATGTTTTTGTGCTGGTCGAGGGCAGTCAGGTCTGGAGTGAGCCAAGGTGCATATCTGTTCTTTGTTCTACATTTTTTGAAAGAGGCAGGCTTTTTAAAGATGGTGAGGAAATTACTTTAAAAAAATGATCAGGCATCCTCGACTGACAGGATAAGGTCAATATCGGGCCAGGTCGATTAGAAAGGCCTGCTCGCAGAAGTGTTTTAGGGAGCGTTTTGAGGGGTGTTCATTTGACCGTGGACCCATAGCGGATGCAAGCAAAGAGGCAGTGATCGCTGAGATCCTGATTGAAAACAGCAGAGGTATATTTGGAGGTCAAGTTGGTCAGGATTATATCTATGAGGGTGCCCAGGTTTATGGATTTAGGGATGTACCTGGTGGGTTCCATGATAATTTGTTTGAGATTGAAATCAAGCTTAGATTGTAGGACTGCCGGGGTGTTAAGCATATCCCAGTTTATGTCACCTAACAGAACAAACTCTGAAGATAGATGGGGGGCAATCAATTCACATATGGTGTCCAGGGCACAGCTGGGAGCTGAGGAGGGTCTATAACAGGCGGCAACAGTGATAGACTTATTTCTGGAGAGATTCGTCATTAATATTAGAACCTCGAACTGTTTGGGCATAGACCTGGAAAGTATGACAGAACTTTGCAGGCTATCTCTGGAGTATATTGCAACTCCTCCCCCTTTGGCCGTTCTATCTTGACGGAAAATGTTGTCGTTGGGTATAGAAATCTCAGAATTTTTGGTGGCCTTCCTAAGCCAGGATTCAGACACAGAAAGGACGTCAGGGTTCGTGGAGTGTGCTAAAGCAGTGAGTAAAACTAATTTAGGGAGGAGGCTTCTGATGTTAGCATGCATGAAACCAAGGCTTTTTCGGTTACAGAAGTCAACAAATGAGAGTGCCTGGGGACATGCAGGGCCTGGGTTAACCTCCACATCACCCAAGGAACAGAGGAGGAGTAAGAAGTACAGCTAAAGGCTATCAAAACTGGTCGTCTAGTGCATTGGGGACAGAGAATAAACGGAGCAGATTTCTGGTTGTGGTAGAATAGATTCAGGGCATAATGTACAGGTGGGGGGTGAGGGTGCAGTGGAGGTAAACCCAGGCACTGACTGATGATAAAAGAGGTTGCATCTCTGGACGGATTAGTTATGCTGTGTGAGGTCACCGCATGTGTAGGAAGTGGGACAAAGGAGGTATCTGAGACATGTTGAGTGGGACTAGGGGCTCCGCAGTAAACTAAAACAATGATAACTATCCTAAACAACAGTTTAAAAGACATTTGAGAGAGACATAAAGCAAGGCATAAAGCAATCACAGGTGTTGATTGGGAGAGCTAGCTAAGACAAGAACGGGTAAGACAACAACAGCTAATCAGCTAAGATAACGACAACAGGTAAAATGGCGATGAATGGGTAGAGAGGGTCGGTTAACTGCACACAGGGCCTGAGTTCGAGGCTGGGGCCGACAGATAAACAAAAAAGAAACAAAATGTACCGTGATTAATGAACAGTCCAGCAGGCATCAGCTATGTAGCCAAGTGATCATACAGTCCAATGAACAGAAACAGATGGAACAGGGAAGCCGCGGGGTAGTCATTACTACGCTAGCACGCGGGAGGCAAAGCATTTAAAGTTAGCAGGCCGGGGTAAGTAGAAGCGTCTGCTCCGACGTCCGGCAAATGCCAGTTGAGGGTACAGCGGATAGAGTTACGTTGGCGGACCAGTCGTGGTGGTATGGCGGTGTGCCGTGTCGACAAAGGGTCCGGTCCAGATGGCGAAAGAAGTATTGTAGTTGTAGTAATTTAGTTTGCTAGCCTGGAGATGTGCTTGGCTCGTGGCTAACTAGTGCTAGCTTCAGGGCAGGGGCGTTAGCCACTATAGCCACTCGGTAGCAGCGATGATCTAGAGCTTATGTCAAGGATCTGTTAGAGTAGTGGATTCTAGTCGTGTTGGGGTAGAGTCCGGGAGTGACCAAAGAGCCGAGTGACCAAAGAGTAGGCCGGGAGGTGGGCCTGACTCAGAGCTAGCTTCGGTGCTGGGTCACTCGGTGGCAGCTAGTTGTGATGATCAGGAGTAATGGTCCAGGGTTTACGGCAGGAATCCGGCGATGTAGTGGAGAAAACAGTCCGATACTGGCAGGCTGGCAAGTATTATCCAGGCAAAAAAAAACGTCTTGTGTCTGTGCAGAAAGTAAAGGCCGCTAGCAGTGGTTATAAATTACTAAATAGCTAGTAGCTATTTAGCTGGTTAGCTCCTGATGGCTAGCTTCTGATGGAGGTTCTGGTTAAAGAGATTGAAAATAATTTTAAATATACACAAAAAAGACGAAAAATACAAAAAGTAAACGAGAGAACGACAAACCACATCTGCCATCTTGGATTAGGACACAGTAGAGCACTGAATAATAATAATAATAAGTATGACAATGATTTAAAGTCGTGACTTTTGCTTCTCAAGTCCAACTTTATAAGAAATACGACAAAGATTTAAAGTCGGGGCTTTTGCTTAACAAGTCCCACCTAATAAGGGGTGTGACTTCTACTGACAAATGATGAATTTAAAACTTGAAAGAGTCATGCACAAACCTCTCGTTCACATGTCCTTTACCATAGTGCGCTTATTGGAGCTGTCATTTGTGACTGAGACTGGTAAAAGTGTACTTTAAACAATGTACATGTGTTGATAGCTAGGCATACAAATAAGAATATTTCTTGATACATTTGAAGGAGGTCTAGTTGTGGCCGCAACCGGACTAGATTGTGAACGGCTCTTGGCGGAATGCGTGGCTTGACTGTGAGCGTGATTCCCCGTTTCCCCATGAGCGTGATTCCCCGTTTACATTGTTACGTATTTCATTTACACCAGTACTTCATCTTCAGATTCTTACCCCACTCCTGAATGGACAAGTGTACTGTTTGTAGCGTAAAATGGAGGAGAAACTGTTTCTCGTCAGTAATCGCATTTATTTTGGGAAATTGCAAAATATGACCTTTTCACTCAAGACAATAAAACTTGTTTTGTTGAGTTACTTTTTCCTCACCTTGTTTCTCTAACTTTATAGAATGTCAAGCTAGCTTGCAATTCTGAGCAGGTTGAAGATTTATTTTATTTAACCTTTATTTAGATAACATTGTGCCTAGCGAACATTGTGACTAGCGACCACCATCTAATAATTATCATCAAAAACAAACATCATTACCATCACAAACTTAAACGGGAGAAAACAGTCATATCATATAATTGGCTTAACAGACAATTTGTATATTTAACATTACTATTAAAATAGTACTCACTAATAGGAACGGGTAATTATTTACAAGTTGCTTGCTATCTCATAAGCCATCACCAAAAACCACATATTTTCATCTTCTTCTGTGGTTTGGCTGGACTGAAGACGATGCAAAGTTTGACAAATGTATGCGGCGTCCATCTAGCAGCGGTACCTTCTCTAGCAAGGGGGCGTTGTATTTCCACTCTGTTAACTTTGCCATATTTACATTTACATTTAAGTCATTTAGCAGACGCTCTTATCCAGAGCGACTTACAAATTGGTGAATTCACCTTCTGACATCCAGTGGAACAGCCACTTTACAATAGTGCATCTAAATCATTAAGGGGGGTGGTGAGAAGGATTACTTATCTTATCCTAGGTATTCCTTGAAGAGGTGGGGTTTCAGGTGTCTCCGGAAGGTGGTGATTGACTCCGCTGTCCTGGCGTCGTGAGGGAGTTTGTTCCACCATTGGGGGGCCAGAGCAGCGAACAGTTTTGACTGGGCTGAGCGGGAACTGTACTTCCTCAATGGTAGGGAGGCGAGCAGGCCAGAGGTGGATGAACGCAGTGCCCTTGCTTGGGTGTAGGGCCTGATCAGAGCCTGGAGGTACTGCGGTGCCGTTCCCCTCACAGCTCCGTAGGCAAGCACCATGGTCTTGTAGCGGATGCGAGCTTCAACTGGAAGCCAGTGGAGAGAGCGGAGGAGCGGGGTGACGTGAGAGAACTTGGGAAGGTTGAACACCAGACGGGCTGCGGCGTTCTGGATGAGTTGTAGGGGTTTAATGGCACAGGCAGGGAGCCCAGCCAACAGCGAGTTGCAGTAATCCAGACGGGAGATGACAAGTGCCTGGATTAGGACCTGCGCCGCTTCCTGTGTGAGGCAGGGTCGTGCATATGAAATGCATGACATCCAGCACAACCTAATGGAATGTTTATTGGTAAGATAAACAAGGCTAGATATGCAGAATATTGTTTGCAAACTGCAGCCCCCCCAAACAATTAGTTCTCGAGTTTGGTTCTACAAAGCTGTGTCCATCATAACATACAATAATCAATTAATTGCATTCATTATTGCACCATGCGATCAATTATCAATTCTAAACATGCATGTTCTTCCCTATGAACACATGATAGGCAGGAGCTGGTCGGAGCACGTCTCCGAAGCCGGAAGAGCATGTATTAATCCTGCTGTAGAAATCACACTGTGGGGGATAGGACGATGGATTGGAGCACATTCAACAAATCTGATCTAACAAAGTGGATATTTGTCAAATCCTTAATGATTGATGTATTGTAACAGGCCCACAATGTGGTTACTAAAATCCGATTTTGATATATTTGGCTGCATAACATTTAGAATTCGTATAACCTGGTAGCATAGCTAGCATACAGAAGTTGGTGGTGGTAGTCAAAGTAGTTTTTAATCGTAATGCAGTTGATTGATGACGATGATATGAACATGTATTGACATCCATACAACCATTATTCTTCAATTTGTACCTTAGCGTGCTTGGGGGGGATTTGGGATGGAGATTTAGGTGGGAGAATGGTGCAGTATTTTTACTTCATGCTATCTTGGCTGACCTCCTATGTCAAGCACTGGGAAACAGACTCCAACATCTCAGAAGAAGTAAGGTCTTGTCTTTTCATTTAGCCAGTTGCTTGTAATTGACTGGATGGCCATACAGATTAGCCCAGAATCACTACGAGTGGTGCGGTGCAGAGCAATTTATTGGATGCATTTTATTGGATGCCTATGACTGCTCCCAGAAGAGCAAGACGTAAGAATGCTCTGACTACTGTGGAGGCGGCATCCCAGTAAATGCTGTTTGGCCACTCCAGTAATCAGATTGACCATGCAGCCTTTTTAATGATCGAGTCACTATAGCAGCATGAGCAACTAGTGCTATCAATTCAGTGAACAACTATCCCAAAATGGAAATATCTGACATGAATAACAAATAAACAAGTACAATCAATCTTTTGAGTACCTGTTAATGAGTGAAGTTTACACTGACCAGAATAACTATCCTACAGTATAGAGTCCTCCTCTGGCATATTGCCTGGTCTGCTGCTCCATCGTTATCGACACGACAGGTAAACTTGCATGCATATCATACAGGCCATGATTTTTTAAAATAGCTAAATAACCTATTTTACTGACTGTTAACAATGACTAAAAGCTAGAATAGTGGTGTTTAAATGTGAAGCTAATATTGCATTAGAGCTGCTGATGTTTTTTTCTAATGAGTAGGCATGCATTGTGATTAATTTATACAACTATCACACCCGTGCATATATTAAATGACTAACTAATATTGAAAGGTGATATGATGCAATCTTAGATTGGAAGCCTACTTCATCCTAATGTAAACTACATGCAGATGAACTCGCTCACAAAACTAGCCAAGTTAGCTGCATTGTTGCTTGCATGCGTTTGGCTGTGGTCTTGCGGGTGGCACACAGCTTGGGAGACAGTGTTGCCTGTCAGGCATTGTTCAGGACCTAAATGTCCCAATAAAGCTTAATTGGCCCATGAGCTCTTAGCTCAAGGTAAGGGACATTTAGCTTGCTAACATTCTAACTTAATTGATATTAAGCTCCAAACACAAATGAAAGCATAATGCTAGCATGGAATGTATCGTCCCTTAGTGTAGCAATCAATAAAGACGTATGCGCTGATCCACCATCCTCAGCCACACTGTCAATCTATCATCAATACATCCACTCCTATTTACAGACTTTATCTTGTAATCTTGACAAACCATTTTTGTTATGTCATGATCATGAGAAAATTATTGTGATTGACAACAAAAAAATATATTTCGTGATCATGAGATACTGTACATAAATTGTGATCGACATGACAAGGGAGTAATTTTTTTATTCATATGTCCTCTCTGGACTTCCATATTAAACAGCTGATAAGCAGGATGATATCTCCTGCGAGCTAGCTATCATGTCCTACATTAAACCTAGCTAGGTTGGCAATGGCTGATCAGTTACTCAACATTTGACTTAAAAATTCATAGCTAAAGTTTTGCCTGTGCTGCAGACGGCTATATCAGTCAGCTAATAAAAGACTATTAAAACTTCTTAAGGCTAGGGGTTCCACTAGCGGCACCCCTCGACAACATTCCGCTGAAAAGGCGGCACGCAAAATTCAAAAATATTTTTGGGAAATATGTAACTTTCATACATGAACAAGTGCAACACACCAAATGAAAGATAAACTTCTTCTTAATCTACAACATATGATTATGATTATGTTATAGGACAGAGCCTAGTCACAAAAACACACACAGCCATTTTTCCAGCCAATGTGAGGAGTCATAAAAAGCAGAAATATAGATAAAATAAATCACTAACCTTTGATGATCTTCATCAGATGACACTCATAGGACATCATGTTACACAATACATGTATGTTTTGTTCGATAAAGTGCATATTTATATCAAAAATCTCAGTTTACATTGGCGCGTTATGTTCAGTAATGTTTTGCTTCCAAAACATCTGGGGATTTTGCAGAGAGCCACATCAATTTACAGAAATACTCATAATAAACATTGATAAAAGATACAAGTGTTATTCACAGAATTAAATATATACTTCTCCTTAATGCAACCGCTGTGTCAGATTTCAAAAACACTTTACAGGGTAAAGGATAAGCAGCCAACAAATGCTCAGCATATGTGAGAACTCCTTCAAGACTGTTGGAAAAGCACTCCAGGTGAAGTTGGTTGAGAGAATGCCAAGAGTGTGCAAAGCTGTCAATTAAAAATTATCCTTGGTATGACCTTAAAACAATTCCATGTAGCTTAGTCGAACATAGACAGGGCTTTTACTGTAATGGGTTAAGCTATATAAAACAACGATTGTTTCTGTGTACGGCTGCATTTCAGATACATTTTTGTACATTTGAATGTTGCAGTAATAGTACCTCGGCCTAGCATTTGAGTGAGCAAGAGAGAACATTATTTTGACAGCCCTGATCTCAAAGACTCGAATGCCCCCGCATGGAGAGAAAGAGTGCTGCTCATTTTCAGCCACTCACAAGGCTCATTTGAATTTCATAATGCATCAGAAATATTCTCAGCGACAAAAGAGTGATCAAGTTAAGATCCGACATTATTATTATTATTATTCTAAAATTCAATCTACACACAATACTGCAAAATGACAAAGCAAAAACAAGTTTTGATATTTTTGCAAATTTATATTTTACAGTTATTTAACTAGGCAAGTCAGAACAAATAATTATTTTCAATGACTGCCTAGGAACAGTGGGTTAAACTGCCTGTTCAGGGGTAGAATGACAGATTTGTACCTTGTCAGCTCAGGAGTTTGAACTTGCAACCTTGCGGTCACTAGTCCAATGCTCTAACCACTAGGCTACCTTGCCTCTCAATTTAAAAATCTGAAATATCACATATACATAAGTATTCAGACCCTTTACTCAGTACTTTGTTGAAGCACCTTTGGCAGCGATTACAGCCTCGAGTCTTCTTGGGTATGCCGCTACAAGCTTGGCACACCTGTATTTGGGGAGTTTTCCCATTCTTCTCCGCAGATCCTCTCAAGCTCTGTCTGGTTGGATGGAGAGCGTCACTGCACAGCTATTTTCAGGTCTATCCAGAGATGTTCGATAGGGTTTACGCCCGGACTCTGGATGGGCAACTCAAGGACATTCAGAGACTTGTCCCGAAGCCACTTCTGCATTGTCTTTGCTGTGCGCTTCGTGTTGTTGTCCTGTTGGAAGGTGAATCTTCGCCTCAGTTTGAGGTCCTGACAACTGTGGAGCAGATTTTCATCAAGAATCTCTCTGTACTTTGCTCCGTTCATCTTTCCCCCCATCCTGACTAGTCTCCCAGTCCCTGCCGTTGAAAAACATCCACCTTAGCTTGATGCTTCACAGTAGGGATGGTGCCAGGATTCCTCCAGATGTGATGCGTGGCGTTCAGGACAAAGAGTTCAATCTTGATTTCATCAGACCTTTCTAAAAACCTGTTTTGTCATTATGGGGTATTGTGTGTAGATTGATGAGGATTTTTATTTTAAGAATAGTTTAGAATAGTTAATAACAAAATGTGAAAAAAAGTCAAGGGGTCTGAACACTTTCCAAAAGTACTGTAAATGTCATAGTTTAACTAAATGCAGTATATTAGCTTCCAAAATGTAAGTTGTTATATCTAGCTTTCCAATAATGAATTCTGATTGAATGGTTTGTCCTGCACTTTGTAAAAACCCAGATTGCATGTAGGAAAAAGATATTGGTTCCTTTCTAAACATAGCAATGTGAATTTAAAGACGACTTGGTCCAAAAAATTGTTGATGTGAACTGGCAAAAGAGTTGACTCCTCACTCAATGGAAAGGGCAGTGTGAATACAAAGTGAACTGAATTGTTTTGCTTTTTTTTAAAGAGGACTGAGATCGGTTCTTTTGAAGATAACTATATGTGAAAACACCCTTAAATAGCTGAGAAGTATACCAATATGTTATACCCTCTAAGTTTTTGTCTAAAGTGGTAAAAATGTCAGTTTGTAAAAGTTGAGACAAAAAGTTGTTAATGTGGTAACTTAGCTGTCTTTTTAATTGGTATTAGCTAACTTTGTTCTGATTCCTGATTTGAATAGCAGAGAAGTAGACCAATATGTCGTACCCTCTAAGTTTTTGTCTAAAGTTGTAAAATTTTTAATTGTTTGGAAAGTAGAGGAAGATTTCATATGTTTTAACTTTTTGTTAAAATTGATGGGAAAGGGGTCAGAGTAGCGTATCTTTGTTCAAATTTGCATTGTTCACTGTGAATGGAATGTTGGGAGTCAGGGAGTTGATGTCACAATGGGAACTTAAGAATGTTAAAGAAATCCCGTGAAAGAGAATGAAGATGGACAAAAAATGTAAGTTTTAAAAGTCTAAAAGATACAGTATCAAAAAGTTGTATGCACAAACTGGTCCTGACCGCTCTGCACATTTTAAAGTTTGAATGAGGTGTCTAGCATAAAGCTGCAATATGTAACTTTTTTGGGTGATCCAATTCACATAGAAATGTGAATTATGGATATGTCATTCTCATTGAAAGCAAGTCTAAGAAGTTATATATATGTTCTATGTGCGCTATTTCTATGATTCCTTGATTAAGTTTCCTTTTTGCATCTTTTACTTTTGGTTTTGTACACCAGCTTCAAACAGATAAATGCAATATTTTCAATTATGGAACATATATTTCACAGCGGTTTAGATGGTACAATGATTTTCTACAATATACAAGCTTTTTGTAACAAACTGAATTAGGTGAACTATTAGAATTTTAGCAACCAAGAAATGGTGGAGCGATTTCTGTGTAGTGCATTTTAAACGGTGTAAATGGATTCGTTTTCCAGATAGTAAGTATATTTAAAGTTGGGACTTTTGCGTCACAAGTTCCATCTATGTAAAATGTCCTGTTAAGCCAGGATAATGAGAGATGACGAAAGGGGGCGGGATCCTCTTGATGTCTGGTGCGCCGGCGCGGATGTTTGTGTAGCGCGAGATGATGTTTTTGTTGTTCTAATCTTCTGAATATGGCTTCGTAGTTCTTTTGACAAGGCGTAGGGAAAGCCCCCCCCAGCTGGCCTTCAAGCATCGCTGCAAGATCTGCGCTACACACACCGTGACACAGCCGAGGAAATGCGGACTTCTAGCCCTTTCGCTACGGGTTAAATGGCTGCTGCACCCACACCGTAGCAAGCTGGTAAGTAGTGCTAAACGGTGTAACTTCACGCTAAGTATTTTTAGTCGTTCGAATGACCGGGTTAGTGAATAATATGATGGCATTATGTCCAAGCTCTAGGAACTATTAAGAAATATGGCAGTTGTAAGCTAATGATGTAAAGTGGCGGACTTTGGCACTCACTCTGTTTATTTTTTACAATAGTTGAGGTGCCCAATCTCAGTATAAAGTAGACGGTATAATATTGCTACTGTAACGGTATTGGAACTGTTGTACATGCCGTGAATTGAATTGCACTTCCGGACTGCCAAATCACAGAGTTTCTAAACCCAGAGGCACAACATCGTAAGACTTTCGGGAACGCTTGCGAAACAGACCAAGCAGTCCAGGTTTGAGAAGTCCGTGGAGAGTAATTGTTACTCAGTTATTTTTCAGAAATCTAAAGGCACAACCTTGATTCGAGCCTATGTCTTAAGTAGTTGAACACTCCAGCCTCTGGAAGATGACAAACGGACACGTTTTCATTTCATTCAGAAACAACTTCATATCGAAGGAGGGCCTTTATCTTACGACATGCGCAGTTTGGCGCGAGACGACCGTTTGACCCATTTACGTGTTTCTGCGCATCAGTTTCGCAAGCTAACATCGCCATGACATCGCAAAATGCGATAGGCAGAAACTGCCTAGGCTAAAATAAGAATATGCTATATATTTGACATACGTGCAGCTGTCTGTTTAAATATTTTTGTTGTTGTAATATAGCCTAATATTTTATTTTAATTTTATTCCGGTTACTAGTCCAACACTCTAACCACTAGGCTACCCTGCCACCCCATGTCTAGTGTCAATTGTGTGCGTAAAATAAGCGTGCGCAAAATATTTGTGTGCATAAACTCCAGCCAGGCAAAAGTTTCATGTTTCATTTTTCTTGGTTTACATTCTTGTGCAATGGGGAAAAAGAAGGATGGCAAAAATCGTTAGGTGTATATATATATGCACAGAAAAAAAAAAAAAAGTAAAATAATGGAATTTTAGAAGGAGAAATGTCAGAGGCTGGAGTGTGTGTGTGCATGTACAGTGCATTCGGAAAGTATTCAGACCCTTTGACTTTTTCCACATTTTGTTACGTTATAGCCGTGTTCTAATATTTATGAAATAATCTACACACATTACCCCATAATGATAAAGCAAAAACAGGTATTTAGAAATTTTTGAAAATGTATAATCTCTTAAGGATCGGCCCCTTTTTTTTCTATTTTCGCCTAAAATGACATACCCAAATCTATATATGCCTGAAGCAAGGATATGCATTTTCTTGGTACCACTTGAAAGAACACTTTGAAGTTTGGGGAAATGTGAAAGGAATGTAGGAGAATATAACACATTAGATCTGGTAAATGATAATACAAAGAAAAAAACTCTTATTTTTTTGTATATTTTTTTGTACCATCAACTTTGAAATGCAAGAGAAAGGCCATAATGTATTATTCCAGCCCAGGTGCAATTTACATGTTGGCTGCCAGATAGCTGCAGTGTATGTGCAAAGTTTTAGACTGATCCAATGAAAGATTCCATTTCTGTTATTTAAAAAAAATCAAGACTGCCCAAATGTGCCTCATTTGTTTATTCATACCTTTTCATGTTCAAAACTGTGCACTCTCCTCAAACAGTAGCATGACATTCATTCACTGTAATAGCTACTGTTAATTGGACAGTCTAGTTAGATTAACAAGAATTTAAACTTTGCCAATATTATATATGTATATGTCCCGGGAAATGTTCTTGTTACTTGCAACCTCATGCTAATAGCATGGCCTATGTTAACTCAACCGTCCTGCAGGGGACCCACCAATCCTGAAGATCAAATACAAAAAAAACACATTACATTTACATAAGTATTCAGACCCTTTACTCAGTACTTTATCTTGGGTTTGATGCTACAAGCTTGGCATGCCTGTATTTGGGGAGTTTCTCCCATTTGTCTCTGCAGATCCTATCAAGCTCTGTCAGGATGGATGGGGAGTGTAGCTGCACAGCTATTTTCAGGCTTCTCCAGAGATGTTTGATTGGGTTCTTGTCTGGGCTCTGGCTGGGCCAGAGACTTGTCCCGAAGCCACTCCTGCATTGTCTTGGCTGTGTGCTTAGGGTCGTTGTCCTGCTGGAAGGTGAACTTTCCCCCCAGTCTGAGGCCCTGAGCTCTCTGGAGCAGGTTTTCATCAAGGATCTCTCAGTACTTTGCTCTGTTCATCTTTCCCTCAATCTTGCTGCTGAAAACATCATGATGCATCCACCACCACGCTTCACCATAGGAATGGTGCTAGGTTTCTGCCAGATGTGAATCTTGGCATTCAGGCCAAAGAGTTCCAATCTTGGTTTCATCAGACCAGAGAATCCTGTTTCCTTTAGGTGCCTTTTGGGCTGTCATGTGCCTTTTACTGAGGAGTGGCTTCCATCTGGCCACTCTACCATAAAGGCCTGATTGGTGGTGTACTGCATGGTTGTTCTGGAAGGTTCTTCCATCTCCACAGAGGAACTCTAGAGTATCTCTAGAGCTCTGTCAGAGTGATGATCAGGTTCTTGGTCACCTCCCTGACCAAGGCCCTTCTCTCCCGATTGCTCAGTTTGGCCAATCGGCCAGCTCTAGGAATAGTCTAGGTGATTCCAAGCTTCTTCAATTTTAAGAATGATGGAGATCACTGTGTTCTTAGGGTCCTTCAATGCTACAGAAATGTTTTAGTACCCTTACCCAGATCTGTGTGTCGACACAATCTTGTCTTCAAGCTCCACAGACCATTCCTTTGACCTCATGGCTTGGTTTTTGCTCTGACATGCACGGTCAACTGTGGGACCTTATATAGACAGTGGTTTTTCTTTCCAAATCATGTCCAATCATTTTATTTTATCACATGTGGACTGCAAGTTGTGGAAACATCTTAAGGGTGATCAATGGAAACAGGATGCACCTGAGCTCAATTTCGAGTCTCTGAGCAAAGGGTCTGAATACATATTTAAACAAGGTATTTCTGTTAATGTTAGAGGTTAACCTCTTTCAGCTAGGGGGCACTATTTTTATGTTTGGAAAAATAACGTTCCCAAAGTGAACGGCCTATTTCTCAGGCCCATATGCTAGAATATGCATATAATTGACAGATTATGATAGAAAATACTCTAAAGATTCCAAAACTGTC
This sequence comes from Oncorhynchus masou masou, assembly GCF_036934945.1. Classification (NCBI taxonomy): domain Eukaryota; kingdom Metazoa; phylum Chordata; class Actinopteri; order Salmoniformes; family Salmonidae; genus Oncorhynchus; species Oncorhynchus masou. The sequence goes on along the minus strand of NC_088241.1, from coordinate 30,696,187 downwards.
AAAACTGTGAGTATAACAGAACTGATATTGCAGGTGAAAACCTGAGGAAAATCAAACCAGGAAGTGGCTTCTATTTTGAAAACTTCATGTTCCATAGCCTCCCATTGCCCCATTTTAAAGGGATATCAACCAGATTCCTTTTCCTATCGCTTCCTCAAGGTGTCAACAGTCTTTAGACATAGTTTCAGGCTTTTATTTTGAAAAATTAGCGAGAAGGATAACATCGCGTCATGGATACCTGGGTGTTTGCATGAGTGGGGCAGCCATTGACTCTCTCTCTCCCACTGAAAAAGAGACAGTGCCGGTTTATATATTTTAAAAACAACCTGAGGATTGATTATAAGAAACGTTTGACATGTTTCTGTGGACATTACGGATACTATTTGGAATTTGTCTGCATTCCTTGCCACCCATTCTGAAACGAACTGCAGCTCTTTATTAAGTGTTGCAGTCATTTCAGTCGCTGTAGTAGTTAACATGTATAGTGTTTAGTCATCTGTATACATATACACACTGGCTTTACTCATTTAAGGAAGTAAGGGGCCTAAGCACACTTTCTAGTGGGCTTAAATTGAAAATGTGGAAAATAGGAGTGACAATATTGTCTGCTATTATCCTCAGTAGTTTTCCATCCAACTTTTCAGACCCTGGTTGCTTGTCATTATTGCTATATAACAATATTTTTTTCACCTCTTCCCCACTCACATTACGGAATTCAAAATTACAATGCTTGTCTTTCATAATTTGGTCAGATATACATTACCAGTCAAAAGTTTGGACACAGCTACACATTCTTTTTCTTTATTTGTACTATTTTCTACATTGTAGAAAGTAGTGAAGCCATCAAAACCATATAATAACACATGAAATCATGTAGTAACCAAGAAAGTGTTAAACAAATAAAAATTCATTTTATATTCAAGATTCTTCAAAGTAGCCACACTTTTGGGAGCCCCGAGTTCCTTCAATCTGCAGTCCAAACCATCTCAATTTGGTTGAGGTCGGGTGATTTGTGGAGGCCAGGTCATCTGATGCAGCACTTAATCACTGTCCTTCTTGGTCAAATAGCCCTTACACAGCCTGGAGGTGTGTAGGGTCATTGTCCTGTTGAAAAAGAAGAAGCGCAAACCAGATGGGATGGCGTATCGCTGCAGAATGCTGTGGTAGCCTTTCTGGTTTAGTGTGCCTTGAATTCTAAATAAATCGGACAGTGTCACCAACAAAGCACCACCATGCCATAATACCACCTCCGTGCTTTATGGTGGGAAATACGCATGCGGAGATCATCCGTTCACCCACATCGCGTCTCACAAAGACAGCGGTTGGAACCATAAATGTCCAATTTGGACTCCAGACCAATGGAGAAATTTTAACTGGTCTAATGTCCATTGCTCGTGTTTCTTGGCCCATGCAAGTCTCTTCTTATTATTGGTGTCCTTTAGTAGTGGTTTCTTTGCAGAAATTCGACCATGAAGGCCTGATTGACTCTTCTGAACAGTTGATGTTGAGATGTGTCTGTTACTTGAACTCTGTGAAACATTTATTTGGGCTGATATCTCTGAGGCTGGTAACTCAAATGAACTTATCCTCTGCAGCAGAGGTAACTCTGGGTCTTCTTTTCATGTGGTGGTACTCATGAGAGCCAGTTTCTTCATAGCGCTTGATGGTTTGTGTGACTGCAATTGAAGAAACTTTCAAAGTTCATGTCTGAGCCAATCAGTTACTTTAAAACGCATTAAGATGGAAAGAAATTCCACAAATTAACTTTTAACAAGGCACACCTGTTAATTGAAATGCATTCCCAGGTGACTACCTCATTAAGCAGGTTGAGAGAATGCAAAGAGTGTGCAAAGCTGTCATCAAGGCAAAGGGTGGCTATTTGAAGAATCTCAAATATAAAATACATTTTGAATTGTTAAAAAAAATGTGATTACTGCATGATTCCATATTTGTTATTTCATAGTTTTGATGTCTTCAGTTTTACAAGTTTGGACATCAAAGTAGAGTATAGTACCTTTATCGTGTATTCAACTCTAGTACTGTATTGCACTATACTCTACTTTTATTTTCTTTACTATACTTTAACATAGTGTGCTGTCCAAAGTTGAGAACCAAACTGTGGTTTGTGTTGACTATGATTTCCCACTGATTTGTAGCCAATTCTATTGACTCTTTGCTAAGTCCCGCCCCAGAATTTTGGGCAACCAATCGCAGCGTGCCAATGGATAGCAACTGTCGCCGAGTCCAACACCTCAGACAAGCTCACGTTTGAAATGCACTACCAGTCAAAAGTTTAGAAATGTCCTTGTTTTTTTGTCCATTTAAAATAACATCAAATTGATCCGAAATACAGTGTCAGCATTGTTAATGTTGTAAATGACTATTGTAGCTGGAAATGGCTCATTTTATAAAAAATCATGGAATATCTACCTAGGCGAACAGAGGCCCATTATCAGCAACCATTACTCCTGTGTTGTGTTAGCTAATCCAAGTTTATAATTTTAAAAGGCTAATTGATCATTAGAAAACCCTTTTGCAAATATGTTAGCACAGCTGAAAACTGTTGTGCTAATTAAAGAAGCAATACAACTTCTTTAGACTAGTTGATTATCTGGAGCATCGGCATTTGTGGGTTCGATTACAGGCTCAAAATGTCCAGAAACAAATAACTTTCTTCTGAAACTCGTCAGTCTATTCTTGTTCTGAGAAATGAAGGCTATTCCATGCAAGAAGTAGCCAAGAAATTGAAGATTGTGTAGTACTCCCTTCACAGAACAGTGCAAACTGTCTCAAACCAGAATAGAAAGGCACGTGCACCCTAGAAAAACAGCTTGCAGATACACAGGGTAGGCAAGTAAGTCTACATTTTGAGACTATTGTGGATAAGAGCAATAATATTTTTATCTGCCAAACGGTAGTTAAGCATTGATTGTCATATCACCAGAAAAGACAATCAATATTTATTGGAACGGAGCATCAAGCTCATCACCATGCACTTTCACCACCCTATGAAACATAACTTATTTAATCCGTAACTTAATAAACTGCATGGTGTCTCGAGTTGTAGTGGGAGGACCACACACCATATTGTCGCGTGACATGATGGTTATGATTTCAATATATGCGCACAAAGGAACTTCCACTGCCATTTCTCGCACAATGAAGTTTACAGACACAAAAACATCCCACCACGTCGAACAAAATAATTTTGTCTGCATTTTTTAAATTGCACGATACTCTAATCCCAACCCAATAAGTATGCAGTATCAGTTATAGGAAGACACCTTTGTGTATATAAAGTGACATTTGAAACGTGCCATTACAAGTAAACAAAACAGTACACATTTAAAATTTGGTTTGCATAATGGTATAAGAATATAAATACAGACTCCTGATTTTCAGCTCTCAAATGTCTGACAAGTAGGTTGGAGCTGCAGCCTGGAGTGTTGTTTCTTTATCCAATGTAATGTATTCTCATCGAATTTGGGGATTGTTTTTTGTCCATGTTCAGAGTTGGTATTACCAGGTTCTGACCACTAGATGGTGGTGTTAAGGTCATAGAAGAGTATCTCTCCCTACAGTACAACACTATTTTTGCATAATGGCATGCAGTGTACTGGCCTAGGCAGAGTGGGAACACATGGGAGGCTTTTGTCAACTGTAAACCAACTCTGGGTCTGAATGGAGGTGTTTGGGAGGTCTGTTTACCACTGGAAGACCCCTGACATCCAGCAACCTGTTGCCCTTTTTTTGAACACACTTAAACGGAGCTCCCACCTGTTGACTCTCCCTTGAGTCTGTGTTTGTGCAGGGGAGCGCCCAACGGGTTATACTTCATTTGCATAGTTTATCATAGTCACAGAGGTTACAAATATCCACTGATATGCTGCCCGGTTACACTCAACGCACCAATAGTGATGGCAGCACTGGGATTCTGCTATACGAGGGAAGCTTTGTGGAGGGAATTTGAATTGGTCTTTCCCTGCCTTTCATGGCGTTGCTTCAACTACTAAGTTCCTGATGTTTTGGATTTTAGTTGAAATTGATGGGATGTCTTTGCTCAGTTGTTGAGTTGTATGGTGAGTCATTACATTTTTCATACAACTCCCTCTCTCTTTTCAAATTGTCATTCACCTTATATTATAGTTACCTTAGAATACTCTATGGGCGCTATGGGACTATAGCCTGAGTGTGAGAGTTTTCTCTAGACAGAGAGTGTAAGTAGAGGAGTGTGAAAGTGTAAAAATATTTGCATGCTGTCCTGACGCCCACACAACAGCAGCGAAACGTGGGTGGAGGGAGGGGCCTCGCGTCTAAAAATGACACATCCTCTTTCTATTTTTGTCTTCGATCTTTCCCTCATGCCATTGTGCATCATTTTTTCTTTCTTTTGTGCATCTCTCTTGTCAGTTCTATGGCTCTGGGTTGTTTAAGGTTGGGTTCAGACAGCTACTTTCGCAGTTGAAAAGACTTAGACCGACAGTGAGTGTTTGCTTTCTGTGTGGGCCTTCTTCTGACAGTTAAAAAAAATAATTATTTAATTTAACTAGGCAGGCACAAAAAAACATGTTCACAGATGGGTTGTTCCATCAATTCAGTGCCTTTTGACAAGTGTAACTTAAAATTTAACTTAAACTTAATTTTAACATGAAGAGCACTTTGTAAAAATGCATGTTTTCCCAAATCAAGAGGTAAAAAAAAGTGATTATCAAGGTGCAAATAAAGTAAGAGTTGACAGTAAAGGGGTTGACGATTTCTTCTTAAATCAGACATAAATTCCCTTGTGACAGGGGGAATGGAAGCTTGTTGAGGTCACACAAGAAGTTTTGTCGTGAATGTTGATGACGTAAAGAATATTTGCTGGTCTGTGGAGTGTATTGAGGAGCAACCAGACTTGACACATTTCTAAAATTGTTTATTCCAGTTACTAATAAGCATGCACCCATAAAGAATTAATGTAAATACTGTCAAATCCCCTTGGATCGATGAGGAATTGAAAATTGTGTGGTTGAGAGGGATGAGGCCAAAGGTATGGCAAATAAGTCTGGCAGCCCAACTGATTGGCAAACGTACTGCAAATCAAGAAATCATGAGACTAAACTAAATAAAAATCAACAATACTATGAAACAAAAATAAATTATATAAAGAATGATAGTAAAACGCTTTAGAGTGCCTTATATGAAATTTTGTGGAAAAAGCAAACTCGGCTCGATCATTCATTGAATAAGATGGCTCATTTATCATAAAACCCACTGATATTGCTACATTAATGACTTTTTCATTGGCAAGATTAGCAAATTTAGGCATGATATGCCAGCAACAAATGCTGACACTATACATGCAAGTATATCTGACAAAAAAATTAAAATGAGCATTGTATCTTTGAATTCCATAAAGTGAGTGTGGAAGAGGTGAAAACATTATTGTTGTCTATCAACAATGACAAGCCACTGGGGTCTGACAATCTGGATTTAAAATTACTAATAGAGGATGATATTGCCACTCCTATGTGCCACATCTTCAATTTAAGCCTACTAGAAAGTGTGTACCCTCCGGCCTGGATGGAAGCAAAAGTCATTCCGCTACCCAAGAATAGTAAATCCCCCTTTACTGGCTCAAATAGCCGACTAATCAGCCTGTTACCAACCCTTAATAAACTTCAGATTTTTGGAGGGGGACCAGATGCAATGTTATTTTACAGTAAACAAATTGACAAACTTTCAGCACGCTTATAGGGAAGGACATTCAACAAGCACAGCTCTTACACAAATAACTGATGATTGGCTGAAAAAAATTGATAAGATTGTGGAGGCTGTTTTTTAAAAACTTCAGTGCGGCTTTTGACATTAACGATCATATTCTGTTGCTGGAAAAACGTATGTGTTATGGCTTTACACCTCCTGCTATATTGTGGATAGAGAGTTACTTGTCTAACAACACAGAGGGTGTTCTTTAATGGAAGCCTCTCCAACATAATCCAGGTAGGATCAGGAATTCCACAGGGTAGCTGTTTAGGCCCCTTACATTTTTCAATCTTTACTAAAGACATGTCACTGGCTTTGAGTAAAGAGTATGTATGCAGATGACTAAAAGCATTGGATTTGGGACAAATCTTTTACCTGAACTACATCTCATAATGAATGCTTTTAGTGTTGAAATTGAGCATGTTGAGGTGACTAAACTGCTTGGAGTAACCCTGGATTGTAAACTGTCATGGTCAAAACATATTGATACATCATTAGCTAAGATGGGGAGAAGTCTGTCCATAATGAAGTGCTGCTTTGCCTTCTTAACAACGCTATCAACAAGGCAGGTCCTACAGGCCGTAGTTTTGTCGCACCTAGACTACTGTTCAGTTGTGCGGTCAGGTGAAAATTGCAGTTGGCTCAGAACAGGGCAGCACGGCTGGCCCTTAAAAGTACACGGAGAGCTAACACTAATGATATGCATGTCAATCTTTCATGGCTCAAAGTGGAAGAGAGATTGCCATCAACACTACTTGTTTTTGTAAGAAGTTTTGACATGCCGACTGTACCGAGCTGTCTTTTTAAAAAACTTCTTATGGCTGCAGGGGCAGTATTGAGTAGCTTGGATGAAAAGGTGCCCATTGTAAACGGCCAGCTCCTCAGTCTTAGTTGCTAATATATGCATATTATTATTAGTATTGGATAGAAAACACAAAAGTTTCCAAAACTGTCAAAATATTGTCTGTGAGTATAACAGAACTGATATTGCAAGCGAAACCCTGAGGAAAATGAAAACAGGAAGTGGCTTCTATTTTGAAAACTCCATGTTCCATACCCTCTTGCTGGATTAAAGGGATATGAACCAGATTCCCTTTCCTATCGCTTCCTCAAGGTGTCAACAGTCTTCAGACATAGTTTCAGGCTTTTATTTTGAAAAATGAGCCAGAATGATTACATCGCATCACATGAGTTTTGCTTGCGCAACAGAGTTTGGGCAGTCATTGCCGTTCCCTCTCCTACTGAACAAGACCATTGCGGTTGATATATTATTGATTATATATTTTTTAAACAACCTGATGATTGATTTAAAAAAACATTTGACATGTTTCTGTGGACATTGCGGAAACTATTTGGAATTTGTCTGCATTGTCGTGACCGCTCTTTCCTATGGATTTCTGAACATAACGCGCCAAACAAATGGAGGTATTTTTGATATAAAAATAATCTTTATGGAACAAAAGGAACATTTATTGTGTAACTGGGAGTCTCGTGAGTGAAAACATCCGAAGATCATCAAAGGTAAACGATTAATTTGATTACTTTTCTGACTTTTCTGATCCGCTTGGAACATTATTGAAGTTTTATGTTAAAAACATCCTAAAAATTTATTCTATACATCGTTTGACATGTTTCTACGACCTGTAACGGAACTTTTCGAGTTTGTCTGGACGTTGTGTTCGCGCCTCATGAAGATGGATTACTGGGCTGAACACGCTAACAACAAGTGGCTATTTGGACATAAATGAATGACTTCATGGAACAAATCAGTCATTTTTTGTCGAACTGGGATTCCTGGGAGTGCATTCTGATGAAGATCATCAAAGGTAAGTGAATATTTATAATGTTATTTCTAACTTCTGTTGACTCCAACATGGCGGATATTTCTTTGGCTGAATTGGGCTCTGAGCGCCGTACTCAGATTATGCTTTTTCCGTCAAGTAAAAAAAAAATCTGACTCAGCAGTTGCATTAAGGAGAAGTATATCTTTAATTCTGTGAATAACACTTGTATGTTTTTATCAATGTTTTTTATGAGTTTTTCTGGGATTTGATGTGGCTATCTGCAAAATCACCAGATGTTTTGGAATCGAAACATGACTAAATATGCACATTATCGAACAAAACATGTATGTATTGTGTAACACGATGTCCTATGAGTGTCATCTGACGAAGATAAAATTAATTTTATCTATATTTCTGCTTTTTGTGACTCCTATCTGTTCTTGAAAAATGGCTGTGTGTTTTTGTGACTTGGCTCTGACCTAACATAATCATATGTTGTGCTTTCGCTGTAAAGCCTTTTTGAGATTGGACACGATGGGTAGATTAACAAGAAGTTTATCTTTCATTTGCTGTGTTGGACTTAATGTGTGAAAGTTACATATTTCGGAGAAAAAAATGAATTTTGCGCGCTACCTTTTCAGCGGAATGTTGTTGAGGGGTTCTGCTAGCAGAACGCCTGTGCTAGAAATGTTAACAATTTTCAGCCGTGTAGCCAAAACTACAGTTGTATGGTCTCCGATGGCCTATAGAAATTTGCCATTTCAACATAGGAGCCCTGTCCCAGCGTTCTCTGACTTAATGTATATTTTGTAGGATGTTGTTTTATACTCTGAAAGCAGGGGCGGTTCTATGATGCCCAATGTGATGTCTGGGCTCACGGGGGTGTGGCCACTGACTAGTTAAACTTTATAAGAAAATCCATACTCTCATTTAGAAGGTTAACATCACATTACATCTTTTCACAAATAGATTCATGTTTAATTACATATGTTTCACAATATTTAGGTGTAAACCTGACAGTTGGGAAATGTACACTTTTTAACTTCTTGCATCGAGCAATCCCGGATCCGGGATCCTATTTATAGCCTCAAGCTCATAACTATTCATGAAAATCGCAAATGAAATGAAATAAATATATTTGAACTCAAGCTTAGAATTTTAACACTGTCATCTCAGATTTTCAAAATATGCTTTTCAACCATAGCTAAACAAGCATTTGTGTAAGAGTATTGATAGCTAGCATAGCTATAAGCCTAGAATTCAGCCAGAAACATTTTCACAAAAACAAGAAAATCATTCAAATAAAATCATTTACCTTTGAAGAACTTCAGATGTTTTCAATGAGGAGACTCTCAGTTAGATAGCAAATGTTCAGTTTTTCAAAAAATATTATTTGTGTAGGACAAATCGCTCCGTTTTGTTCACGTTTGGCTATGAAAAAAAACCTGTATCCAGTTATAGCCTCAAGCTCATTAGCATAACGTAACGTTAACTATTTATGAAAATCGAAAAATGAAATGAAATGAATGTGCTAGCTCTCAAGCTTAGCCTTTTCTTAACAACACTGTCATCTCAGATTTTCAAAATATGCTTTTGAACCATAGCAAAACAAGCATTTGTGTAAGAGTATTGATAGCTAGCGTAGCATTTAGCGGGCAACATTTGCACAAAAACCAGAAAAGGATTCAAATAAAATCATTTACCTTTGAAGAACTTCGGATGTTTTCAATGAGGAGACTCTCAGTTACATAGCACATGTTCAGTTTTTCCTGAAAGATTCTTTGTGTAGGAGAAATCGCTCCGTTTTGTACATCACGTTTGGGTACCAAAAAAAAATTAAAATTCAGTCATCAAAACGGCGAACTGTTTTCCAAATTAACTCCATAATATCGACTGAAACACGGCATACTCTGTTTAGAATCAAGACTCAGGGTGTTTTTCACATATCTCTTCATTGATATATCGTTCGTGGATGTCTACTTTCTCCACTGAATCGCTTGGAAAAAGACGTGCAGTTGAAGATGACGCACCAATTTCGACGGAGGACACCGGGCGGACACCTGGCAAATGTAGTCTCTTATGGTCAATCTTCCAATGATATGCCTACAAATACGTCACAATGCTGCAGACACCTTGGGGAAACGATAGATCGGACAGGCTCATTCCTGGCGCATTCACAGCCATATAAGGAGACAATGAAAAACTGAGCCTCAAAAATCCTGCTCATTTCCTGGTTGAAGTTTCATCTTGGTTTCGCCTGTAGCATCAGTTCTGGGGCACTCACAGACAATATCTTTGCAGTTTTGGAAACGTCAGTGTTCTTTCCAAAGCTGTCAATTATATGCATAGTTGAGCATCTTTTTGTGACAAAATATTGAGCTTAAAACGGGCATGTTTTTTTATCCAATAATGAAATAGCGCCCCCATAGATGTAAGAGGTTAACCTGTTGAAACTCCCCATCCCGGATCCGTGATCGTGACTAAAGCCTCAGGCTCATTAGCATAACGCAACGTTAACGATTTCTGAAAATCGCAAATAAAATGAAAATAATGCGCCTGCTCTCAAGCTTAGCCTTTTCTTAACAACACTGTCATCTCAGATTTTCAAAATATGCTTTTGAACCATAGAAATTGACTAATTTGTGTAAGAGTATGCTAAGCTAGCTTAGCATTTTGAGTAGCATTTAGCACGCAACATTTTCACAAAAACCAGATAACCAAATAAATAAAATAATTTACCTTTGAAGAGCTTCGGATGTTTTCAATGAGGAGACTCTGTTACATACCAAATGCGCAGTTTTTCCTGAAAGCGTCTGTGTGTAGGAGAAATCGTTCCGTTTTGTACATCGCATTTGGCTACCGAAACGAACCGAAAATTCAGTCACCTACAACGTCAAACTTTTTCCGAATTAACTCCATAATATCGACCGAAACATGGCAAACATTTGGAATCAATCCTCAAGGTGTTTTTTCACATATCTCTTCATTGATATATCGTTCGTGGAAGCTTGCATTCTTCTCTAAATTCCATGGAAAAATACTTGCAGCTGACTTTTGCGCACCAATTTCGGCGCAGGACACCGGGCGGACACCTGGTAAATGTGGTCTCTTATGGTCAATCTTCCAATGATATGCCTACAAATACGTCACAATGCTGCAGACACCTTGGGGAAACGACAGAAAGGGCAGACTTACTCCTCTCGCATTCACAGCCATATAAGGAGACAATGGAAAACAGAGCCTCAAAAATCCTGCTCATTTCCTGGGTGCCGTCTCATCTTGGTTTTGCCTGAAGCTCACGTTCTAGGGCACGCACAGAAAATATCTTTGTAGTTCTGGACACGTCAGAGTGTTTTCTTTCGAAAGCTATCAATTATATGCATAGTCGAGCATCTTTTTGTGACAAAATATCTTGTTTAAAACGGGAACGTTTTTCATCCAAAAATGAAATAGCGCCCCCATAGCATCAAGAGGTTAAGAGATACAGTTTTGTGTTTCCTGTCCGTCATGGGATCACCAAATGAAATGCACTCGTCATGACTGTCCCTTAAGTGTCCACGGACCATTCTCACATTCTCAAAAATATAAATATTGTTTAGTTCTCCCATTTTGAGGATTAGGAGTTTTGAACTAAGCGAAGCTCTTTGTTCTGGTTGACTCTCTTTCAAAACTGCATGGCAGTTTCTACTAGGTATTTATGACCTGTTGTAAAGTCATAAAACCTGTGGTGGGGAGAGGGGGGAGCCACAATCTATGGTTAACAGGGTTGATGTGTTACACAACGACCCTCTGTTTTCTACCACAAACTCCAGACAATTGCTAGAAAGAGTAGAACCAGCTCACCTGCTTTTAGTCTATGATAAGATGTTCTATATATATATATTTTTTTTAAAGGAATTGTTTCACCATATTAAAACGAGTGCTCAGTTCACGTCATAGGGCTGACCTTAACATGAGGGACAAATGTAAATGTGTCACTAATCACATTAAATAAATAACATAATCGTCAGACTTTACTTTTTGTCAAAGCAACAAAATTATTAGAAATTTGGAGACGTTTGGGATTAAGTGGGCTAGAGTCTTCCTTGAACTGACACTGTTGTTGGAGGGACATGTGAAAATGCTGAATTATTGAATTCTCCATGTGGTCTACATTAAAGGGCACTTAAATTAAATATAGGGCTTTTCAAATTAAATATTGGTGCACAATTTCCACTTAAAATATCAAAGGGATGCAAAAGGGACTCATTTCTCAGCTCCTGTTCCTCAGGCAGTTAGGACAGCTAAGATAAACTAAAGCTACAGGGGATGCAGTGTCTGCTATTAGACCTTGTTTTTCTTACCAATGGGGCACCAGAGAGAAGTCCTCCTACTGTAAGGGGGATATGTATTCATTCACCACCAAGTGTAGATCTATAAAGAGTCAAACAACCTAATTTAATCATATTTGTCATAAGCCAGGGTGTTTTAGTCCTGTGCAATTTTTTGTTTTTTAAACAACATATTGAACAACGTCGGTTAAAATATTTGAATTTCATTTTGTACATTTTGTTGTGAGTTAAATTCACAGTTTTTCTAGAGAGAAATCCATTCAAACCGGAACTGTGCAATGATGTAGGGAGTTTCCAACAGGCCAATATTCTACATAGTTTAGCACAGAAAACATTGTAATTTACTACAATGCGCATAATCCATTGTGCTCTTACTTGTCCGGTCTGTGTGGGGTTTATTTTACGCGTGGTGTAGTGCAGACACAGAGAGGGAGAGAAGAGACCGAAAAATTTGATATCGAGAGGGATAGAGAGCAGTTGCTTAATTAGAGTTCGGGCTACTTTTTTCAACTTTTTGTTAAAAATCGCGCAACATTTCAACGTCCTGCTACTCATGCCAGGAATATAGTATATGCATATGATTAGTATGTGTGGATAGAAAACACTCGGAAGTTTTATAAAACTGGTTAAATCATGGCTGTGACTATAAGAGAACGTGTGTTGCGGGCAAAACCCCAAGGAAAACTGATCCCAAAAAAAATGAAAATATATCAATGCGCCAGTTGCCTGTATTGTCTATGGCAAGGGAAAATAGATAGCTCCCAGTTGACAATTCCTACAGCTTACACACAATGTCGCCAGTCTTGGCAATTGGGGTGAAGTTATTCCTTGGTGCAATGAAGAAGGCACTTCCTGTCATCATGGCACAACAAAGGAAGTTTTGGTACAGAGAATATCGACCATCATTTCAAGACCTGTTGCTATTGAATACAGATCGCCCCGTGATGAATTCGATCGATTATTAACGTTTACTAATACCTAAAGTTGGATTACAAAAGTAGTTTGAAGTGTTTTGTCAAAGTTTATAGGCAACTTTTTTAATTTTAAAAAATGACGTTGCGTTTTGAAACGGTGTTTTTTTCCTGGATCACACAGTCTTCATAAATGGACATTTTGGGTATACATGGACCGATTTAATCGAAAAAAAGACCCAATTGTGATGTTTATGGGACATATAGGAGTGCCAACAAAGAAGCTCGTCAAAGGTAATGAATGTTTTATATTTTATTTCTGCATTTTGTGTAGCGCCGGCTACGCTAATTCTTTTGTTTACGTCCCCTTCAGGTATTTCGGGGTGTTGCATGCTATCAGATAATAGCTTCTCATGCTTTCGCCGAAAAGCATTTTAAAAATCTGACTTGTTGGCTAGATTCACAACGAGTGTAGCTTTAATTGAGTACCCTGCATGTGTGTTTTAATGAAAGTTAGAGTTTTAACGAGTGCTATTAGCTTTTGGTGTTGCGCATTTACATTTCCTGTTGGCTAGGTGAGACGCTAGCGTGTCAGCTTGCTCTAAGAGGTTTTAACCAGGTATCTACCAGAAAAATCAGGATCAATGTGCTTGATAGTTGGTATTCAGCAGTCCTAAAAATCTGCCTTATTTACTTTATGATTTTGTCAGACAGCATAGGCTGCAGCTCTATAGAGATGAGATTTTTTTAAATTTATTTTAAAAGTAACCTTTATTTTACTAGGCAAGTCAGTTAAAGACAAATTCTTATTTACAATGGCGGCCGACACCGGCCAAAACCGGACGATGCTGGGCCAATTTTGCTCCTCCCTATGGGACTCCCAATCACGGCTGTTGTGATACAGCCTGGATTCGAACCAGGGTGTCTGTAGTGACGCCTCTCGCACCGAGATTCAGGTCCTGAGACCGCTGCTCCACTTGAGAGTCCAATAATGTCTGAGATAGTGACTTGGAAGTAAATAAAGTAATGAAATTAAACAAATGTAATATACACAACTGAAATATTTTATTAAAGTAAAGTTTCCTGGCCATGGACCCAAAATATCAAAGTTGTTTCCTGAGCCACTTAGTTATCACTTTTGCCTTATGGTATGGTGCTCCATCATGCTGGTAAATGCATTGTTTGTCACCAAACTGTTCCTGGATGGTTGGGAGCAGTTGCTCTCAGAGGTTATGTTGGTACTATTCTTTATTCATGGCTGTGTTCTGAGGCAAAACTGAGTAAGCCCATTCCCTTGTGAGAAGCAACCCCACACATGAATGGTCTCAGGATGCTTTACTGTTGACATGACACAGGACTGATGGTAGCGCTCACCTTGTTTTCTCCGGACAAGCTTTTTTTCCGGATGCCCCAAACAATCGGAAAGGGGATTCATCAGAGAAAATGACTTTACCCCTGTCCTCAGCAGTCCAATCGCTGTACCTTTTGCAGAATATCAGTCTGTCCCTGATGTTTTTCCTGGAGAGAAGTGGCTTCTTTACTGCCCTTGACACCAGGCCATCCTCCAACAGTCCTCGCCTCACTGTGCGTGCAGATGCACTCACACCTGCCTGCTGCCATTCCTGAGCAAGCTCTGTACTGGTGGTGCCCTGAACACGCAGCTGAATCAACTTTAGGAGACGTTCCTGACGCTTGCTGCACTTTCTTGTGGGCGCCCTGAAGCCTTCTTCACATCAATTGAACCACATTCCTTGAAGTTCTTGATGATCCGATAAATGGTTGATTTAAGTGCAATCTTACTGGCAGGAATATCCTTGCCTGTGAAGCCCTTTTTGTGCAAAGCAATGACAGCACGTGTTTCCTTACAGGTAACCATGTTTGACAGAGGAAGAACAATGATTCCAAGCACCAGCCTCCTTCTGAAGCTTCCAGTCTGTTATTCGAACTCAATCAGCATGACAGAGTGATCTCCAGCCTTGTCCTCATCAACACTCACATCTGTGTTAACGAGAGAATCACTGACAGGATGTCAGCTGGTCCTTTTGTGGCAGGGCTGAAATGCAGTGGAAACATTTTCGGGGATTCAGTTCATTTGCATGGCAAAGAAGGACTTTGCAATTAATTGCAATTCATCTGATCACTCTTCATAACATTCTGGAGTATATGCAAATTGCCATCATACAAACTGAGGCGGCAGACTTTATGAACATTTATATTTGTGTCATTCTCAAAACTTTTGGCCACGACTGTAGGATAGTCAGTTTTACGAGGGTATGTTTGGCGGGGTGAGTGAAGGAGGCTTTGTTGTGAAATAGGAAGCCAATTCTAGATGTAAATTTGGATTGGAGATGTTTAATATGAGTCTGGAAGGAGAGTTTACAGTCTAGCCAGACACCTAGGTATTTGTAGTTGTCCACATATTCTACGTCAGAACCGTCCAGAGTAGTGATGCTGGTCGGGCAGGTGGGTGCGGGTAGCAAACAGTTGAAAAGCATGCATTTGGTTTTACTAGCATTTAAGAACAGATGGAGTGTTGTATGGCATTGAAGCTCATGTGGAGGTTTGTTAAGTGTCCAAAGAAGGGCCAGATGTATACAGAATGGTGTCATCTGCGTAGAGGTGGATCAGGGAGTCACCCGCAGCAAGAGCGACATCGTTGATATATACAGAGAAAAGAGACTGCCAGAGATCCGGACAACAGGCCCTCCGATTGGACACACTGAACTCTGTCTGAGAAGTAGTTGGTGAACCAGGCGAGGCAGTCATTTGAGAAACCAAGGCTATTGAGTCTGCCGATAAGAATACAGTGATTGACAGAACCGATGAAGATGACTGCACAGTACTGTCTTTTATTGATGGCAGTTATGATATCGTTTAGTACCTTGAGCTTGGCTGAGGTGCACCCGTGACCAGCTCGGAAACCGGATTGCACAGAGAAGAATGTACAGTGGGATTCGAAATGGTCAGTGATCTGTTTATTATCTTGGCTTTTGAAGACTTGAGAAAGGCAGGGCAGGATGGAAAAAGGTCTAAAACAGTTTGGGTCTAGAGTGTCACCCCCTTTGAAGAGGGAGATGACCGCGGCAGCTTTCCAATCTTTAGGGATCTCGGACAATACGAAAGAGGTTGAACAGACTGGTAATAGGGGTTGCAACAGTGGCGGCAGATAATCTTAGAAAGAGAGGGTCCAGATTGGCTAGCCCAGCTGATTTGTACGGGTCCAGGTTTTGCAGCTCTTTCAGAACATCTGCTATCTGGATTTGGGTGATGGAGAAGCTGGGGAGGCTTGGGCAAGTAGCTGCGGGGGGTGCGGAGCAGCCAGGAGGAAAGCATGGCTAGCTGTAGAGAAATGCTTATTGAAATTCTTGATTATCGTGGATTTATCGGTGGTGACAGTGTTTCCTAGCCTCAGTGCAGGGGCATCTGGGAGGAAGTGATAAACAGTAATGTGCAGTCACTTCCATCATGGAACTTTTATTAATTGTTTTATTCTGTTACAACATTCAACCCACAATTTGTAGTGCTTGTAATGTAAAAGAAAATATTTGAAACCGAAATAATTTTAATTAAGTTTAATATTTTTTTATATTTTTTTTTACTGAACCAACCTCGAGCACTAATCGGCCAGCACTAATGAGTTAAAAAATATATTATTAGTCTATTTCTCCCTATTTCTGTTTGCCATTCTGTCCTTGTTTGTCCAGTGTAGGTATCTTCTGCAGCATAGATCTGCCCCTGTGAGATGGAAAAGGAAAATGAGAGTGGGGTCCCCAGAGGGTGATAAGGGTAGTGAGAGAGGGGGAGAGAGAGGCAGTGTGGTCAGTCTGTGTTTTACTGGATCAGATGTCAGATCTGGCTGAGAATAAGTATCGATCTGTATTAACAAAAGACTCGCATGCAGGACTCCATTAGTTGCCAGAGAGGCTAGTCGGATTGAACCTCTCTTTCCTTCTGACTGGAGTGGAACTGTGTGTTTGTGAGCATACATAGGTGTGTGTTGACCTTTGTGCTTTCTATCGACCTGTGTTACGAAAAAGCTATGGCAGTTCCTTGACTATAGTCTTTCTGCAGCAGTTGAGGTAGGCCTTCTTGTGGTATGTTTTTCACCCCCAGCCTACACAAATGCAGAAAATGGGACAGACCCACACAGTGGCCCTCTATGTAAATTTAAACTAGATGGGCACAGTCTAAATGGATCATGTTTCTATCATAACACCACAGTCTGTGCACAGAGAGGCTTGGCTTAATGTAACTGCCCACGTCTTAAATAGGCTCCCCCGCTGCTATGTTTTGGCCCTTTTTTGCGGGTTGTATGTCCAGTTAATGGGGTATAAACAGTAACAACAGCATAAGTGATGAGTCAAAAGAGTTAGTCTTTGGTTAACTATTTAACTATTTTGCAGTCTTGTGGTTTGGGTGTAGAAGCTGTTCATGGTCCCGTTGGTTCCAGACTTGGTGCATCGTTAGCAGAGGGAACAGTCTATGACTTGGCTGGCTGGAGTCTTTGACACACAATGTTTTGGGGATCTGAGGGACCATGCCAAATTCTATCAACCTCTTGGGAGGGGGGGGGGAATAGGCGTTGTTGTGCCCTCTTCACAATTGTGTTGGTGTATGGACCATGATAATTCCATAGTGATGTGGAGTTCTCAACCTCCTCCACTATAGCCCCATGGCTGTGGATGGGGGCATGCTCGGCCCTCCGCTTCCTGTTCAACCAGCTCCTTTCTCTTGCAGATGTTGAGGGAGTTGGCATGGCACCACACTGCCAGGTCTTTGACCTCCTACCTGTACGCTGTCTCATCATCATCAGTGATCAGGCCTACCACTGTTGTGTTGTCGGCAAACTTAATGATGGTAAAGGAGTTGTGTGTGTGGCCATGCAGTTGTGGGTGAACAGGGAGTACAGGAGGGGACTAAGCACGCATCCCTGAGGGGACCCTGTGTTAAGGGTCAGTGTGGCGGATGTGTTGTTGCCTACCCTCAACCTGGGGATGGCCTGTTAGGAAGTCCAGGATCCAGTTGCAGAGGGAGGTGTTTAGTGATGAGTTTGGAGGCCACAATGTTGTTGAACTCTGAGCTGCAGTCAAAGAACAGCATTCTCACGTTGGTGTTCCTTTTGTCCAGATGGGAAAGGGCATTGTGGAGTGCAATAGAGATTGTCATCTATGGATCTGTTGGGGTGGTATGCGAATTGGAGTGGGTCCAGTGTGTCTGGAATGATGGTGTGGATGTGAGACATGACAAGCCTTTCAAAGCATTTCATGGTTACAAATGTGAGTGCTACGGGGTGATAGTAATTTCCACTGAAGTTCTTGGATACAGGGACTATGGTAGTCTGCTTGAAACATGTACAGTGGGGCAAAAAAGTATTTAGTCAGCCACCAATTGTGCATGTTCTCCCACTTAAAAAGATGAGGCCTGTACCTTTCATCGTAGGTACACTTCAACTATGACAGACAAAATGAGAGAAAAAAATCCAGAAAATCACATTGTAGGATTTTTAATGAATTTATTTGCAAATTATGGTGGAAAATAAGTATTTGGTCACCGACAAACAAGCAAGATTTCTGGCTCTCACAGACCTGTAACTTCTTCTTTAAGAGGCTCCTCTATCCTCCTCTACACTTGGTCCATCGGAGAGCATAGCAGGATTTCTTATAAGCTTCCTGATTAGTGTCCCGCTTCTTGAGAGCGGTAGCTCTCTTCTGGTTGGGATATGTACGTACGGCCACTGTGAGGATGACCCCCTCGATGCACTTATTCATAAAGCCGATGACTGATGTGGTAAAATCCTGAATGCCATCAGATGAATCCCGGACATATTCCAGTCTGTCTGTGCTAGCGAAATAGGGGCGAGGGAACGCTTTATATGCATCTCTGTTTGTAGTAAAGGTTTTTTCACTTCTAGTTGCACAGGTGACATGCTGGTAGAAATTAAGTACAACGGATTTCAGTGTTCTTGCATTAAAGTCACCGGAGCGCCGCCTCTGGGCGAGCATTCTCTTGTTTGCTTATGGCCCTATACAGCTCCTTGAGTGCGGTCTTAGTGCCAGCATCAGTTTATGTTGGTAAATAGACAGATACAAAAAATATAGGTGAAAAATCTCTTGGTAAATATACTGAACAAAAATATAAATGCAATGGAAGCAACTACTCCCCCATTGTTGACTAGAAATTACCTATAACTGGGCTAATATCTCACTAACTAGCAAAGGATATAAACAAATGTGCACACGTGGTTACATGCAGCTCTCGCTTTGATCTCAAAACAAGCGCTTCTACTCATGACCTCTCTCATACTGTATTCTAAACACAGTCCAGTTCTGTTGTATAGCACACTGTATTACTTATACAACTAATATAAGGACAGGACATGAGACGGGAGTAGAAATTAACGTGCGCGTTGTTTAATGCGTTTCACAGGACAAAACATTCCAAGAATTCTAATGTACGTAAGCAGGGCGGGTGTTACAGGTGCCCTAAAGGGTCAAACTAGAATATCAATACACAAGTTCAAAGTAAATGGCACAGATCTATATATGGGAATGGCTATTTGCATATAGGCCTACTGCAACCCTGATTGGTTATGACACACCAGTCTGTGTCATGCCTGTCAATGCAATAGAATCCTACTCCAATGTGCTCTCCCTCAAGAAAATCTCTATGTTTTGCATAGTTCGTTTTGTTACGGTATGTTACATTGAAAGTGGCTAATATTGCGTAATTCGATCACAATTCCCACAGTAGAGTGTTAACTAAAGGGGAAAACTCTAGAAAGTTGAGTGATGTTCAATCTAGTGCTTCTTTGTGCTGGCTGATATTTCTGCAGTCTGAGGGGAGCTGCACGCCCCAGCACACACGCAGTTTAGAGGGAGCATTGGTCAGGAGACCATAAAAATTGACGCTATTCCCTCCAGCGCCGTTCTCAAAGAATACTATCCAGGTCTGGTTTGCGGTCAGTATCTCAATGTCAATCCATTTATTCAATAATTGAATTGTGCTCTTATGGAGTATTCCCATGATGTCCAATTGAACTGACAAGGATTGAAGTAATACAAGCTCTTGTCCAGGAACTTACAACTTGAATCTATCTGATTCCTTTGTTATGTATGGAATTATTGAATTTCCTACTTGTTGTATCCTATTTTCCAGAGAGTAGCTGAGCTTGCAGCTTGGTCCCCAGCCCTTCTTATCATGTCAATGTGTAGCAGCTTCCCTGTCAATCATGTCCACAGAGGCTGTATTGTCGCTACCTACCGCCCATCCTCTAAGCCCCACTCCTCCCCCAGTTTGAAGAACAGAGGACAAAAGGATGACGGATGGGTGAAACTCCCTCTCTGGGGAGTACAGTATGGGAGGTGTGTGCTAGGGCTGCCATACGACGGCCACAAAGATCACATTCAACCCAAACACAATACAGTACAATACTATAGAGCCCCTTCAGCCAGGACAGGACCGGCCCCAGGCCAGCACAGCACCACAACGCCTGGCTGCTACACAGAGCTGGGGGTTAGGGTTAGCACCAACAACTAAAAATAGAGAGTGGGACAGCAAAGGGGTTGAGGAAAAAGTGGATAAAAAGAGGAGAGTAAGAGAGGTACCGAGATGGGTGAAGAGAAGGTGGATAAAGGAAAACTAGCTGGGGGACAAAGGATAGCAAATGATATAGAGAGAGAGAGGGAAAAGTTGTTTTTGACCAAGGTTTAGAGACTGTAGAAACCCCCGTATTGACCCCCACGGTGTCTTCCACTGTATCTCATGCCTGCTGCCCAGTAAGGAGAATGGTAATTGTCCCACTGGGTAATAATTAGCAGACTGCACTCCCTCCCTTTGTCTGTATGTGTGCCGGTTGAGCTCGCTGTCTGCGACTGTTTATTTTTGAGTATGACTCACACTTCCTGTGCCCAACCAATTAGGCCTCAATGGAACAGTAGGGCCTCCTCTCATTCTCAATTCCACACAGCAATAATATTTTTCAAACTGTGCGGGGTACTTGAATGGATGAGGTGGCTCTGGAATTCATTTACTAGTGCACAGGGACTGCGGTAGATTTCTTTGGAAGGTAGATTTTTTTTTAAATGTAAAAAAAACAAGCACCACGACTGACGTTTTGTTAGCAGGAAAAGGCCACCGTGAGACACAGTCGTTGCATTCCAGTGTTTCTTGAGTGAAATCTTCTGGGAATTCATCACGCCATCATCACTACTTCTGTTACTTAGTCAATAATGGTTGGCGATGATGACGGGTTGCTAGGTTTTTCCGCAGGATCTGTCTCCCATCGGTATCCTGCCTGCTCTCTGGGGGAAAGACCTGTTTGTAATGGAATCTACAGCCCACTGGGCCACTTTATAAATCCTCTTGCAGCTCCCCCCCCCCTACTTTGTGCGATTTCCACCTGAAGACATACCCAAATCTAACAGCCTGTAGCTCAGGCACAGAACCAAGGATATGCATATTCTTGGTACCATTTGAAAGAAAACACTCTGAAGTTTGTGTAAATGTGAATTGAATGTTGGAGAATAACACACAATAGATCTGGTTTAGATAAAACAATGAAAAAAAACGTACATTTTTTATTTTTATTTTTGTGTCATAATTAAAATGAACAAGATAAAACAAAAATTCAGATAGGATGATGGGGACAATTTAAGTGAAAAACATAAGAGGCCAACAGTACTTTAGAATGTCAACAGTAGTTTCAGAATGATAACTTCCAAAATGAGTGTGCTACATGACATTTATCATAAGTCACCCAGGTGTCCCACACAAGTAGCCCAAATGTACCCAAGTGGCCAAATTGGTGAAGGTATACATTTTTAAACAAATAACTATATACAAAATACCAAAATGGTTTTCTAACACACCCCCCCCAAAAAAATGTAGTAAAAAAAATGGAAAGAAATAATAATTATTGATTAAAAAATATATGCTAAAATATATATACATTTACAAAATAACATGGGTAACTCTTTACACACTTTAAATATTTGGAAGACCCTCAGTCCTCTATCAAATCAAATGAATTTATATAGCCCCAGCCTAAAACCCCAAACCGCAAGCAATGCAGGTGTAGAAGCACGGTGGCTAGGAAAAACTCCCTGGAAAGGCAAAAACCTAGGAAGAAACCTAGAGAGGAACCAGGCTGAGGGGGGTGGCCAGTCCTCTTCTGGCTGTGCCGGGTGGAGATCACAGTGGTTGTAGAGGGTGCAACAGGACAGCACCTCAAGTGTAAAAATGAACAGTTTAGGGTTCCATAGCCGAAGGCAGAACGGTTGAAACTGGAACAGCGGCAAGGCCAGGTGGACTGGGGACAGCAAGGAGGAGTCATGCCATGTAGTCCTGACGCATGGTCCTAGGGCTCAGGTCCTTCGAGAGAGAGAAAGAGAGAATTAGAGAGAGCATACTTAAATTCACAGAGGACACCGGATAAGACTCCCTTTCGGAGTCAGTGTCACTGTGAAAGACAATGTTCAGTTAGAATAGTTTCACATATGAGCCCTGTATCAACAAGTATAATAAACATATATATGAGTTGAAGGTTGAATATATTAGGTTGAATTATATTATTATTACCTGCTAGATCTACTGTCTCTTTTATATTATGACATTTCAGCTAGATCTACTGTCTCTATTATATTATGACAGACCAGCTAGATCTACTGTCTTTATTATATTACAACAGACCAGCTGTATCTACTGTCTCCATTTCTGTTTGGCCATTGATGTGGTCCTGCCCTCTCCTCAACAGCCTCAAATAGGCTATTTCATGTGGGTTGGGGTGGGGCGGCAGACACACGCATCTCACATTTCATGACATTACATGTTTATATATTGCTTCTAAATAAAAAATAAAAAATCACTAATAATATTTTATATTATTAATTTCAAACAAGGGCATTAGCAGGATAAGAACTTCCCAGTCCAAAACGATGTCCTCTCCCGTTTAAATATTCCTCCACAATTGCTAAATGAAGCGTCCTACAACAATCTGTCTCACCTTCCCAATCAATTTATTCTAAAACTGAGTGTATATCTAGACTTTGATTTAGCTTTCCCTGACTTAGTCGTCATAATGATTGATATATAAACAGCGGAATCTGAGCGTTCACCAAACACTGCAGTGCGTAATATGCGTAGCTTCTTCCGGTATGAAACTTCAATAGCGAATGACTCACTTTACGCTGAAGCTTACTACATGGGTTGGTCACATAAACACACAAACATGGCGTATTGCCGTTTAGCTCAGCTCATTGGAAATCGACCCAGCTAGATTTCAAGACAATTGGTGATCATTGGGTTAAAAGACAGTCAATCAACGAAACAGCGGGCAAATCATTGGTGCACAATGATGTCATGACTTGTTGTCTTCAAATCGGTTTCTTTCAGTCAATACGTCCCATCATGTTTGATTGTGTTACAAACAAACCAGTTGATTGCAGTGAAACCAAACATGACTGGAAAAGTCACGTTCTGTGTGGGTTATTTACCTGGAATGTGTCGTCAAATGGAATGTGACGGAATTCACGACACAAGCGGTTCACAAAATGTTTCTTGTTAGGCTATAAAAACAGATTTTATCAAACAAAAGATCATGCATTGTGTAACAATGAGCATTGGAATTGCAAACAGACGAAGATCGTCAAAGGTAAATGATTTATTTTAATGCAGTTTGTGATTATGTTACGCCTGTGCTGGTTAAAATTGTTTGTTTAATAATCGCATTGTATACTTTCGCAGTAAATCCTTTTTTAAATCTGACAACGCAATTGGATTAGCAGGATTCTAGGCTTTCGATACATGTGAGACACTTGTATTTTCATGAATGTTTAATATGACTATTTATGTAGCGATCACCGTATGTTGTGGAATTTCAGCCCGCTAGCGGGTTCCGTGCGCAGAGTGGTTAAAGGTGCACAGGAGAGAAATTGTGATAGTCTCAAAGCAAGGGGTTTCAGACCTGGTTTGAATGAGTGTGTTTTCATTCTTAGTCCTGGCACTGTGTTTATTCTGCTCGTAAAGTCTGACCACAAACTTTAATATTAGGGATGCATGATATATCGGTAAGCACATCGGAATCGGACGATATTAGCTAAAATTGACAACACCGGCATTGGCCCGATGTCTAGTTTAACGGCGATGTGCAAAAAGCTAACGTGAATACCTATATAATGTAGGTAGACAACGTAATGACGGCACGAAAAATACAGAGCTACACATGCAACACAGCATTTCCTAACCTAGCCCACAATGTCTGCTGCGTGGATCTATTTTGAAGTTTCAAGGAAGATAACAAAATGGACATATGCAACGTTTGTGCTGCTATTGTTTCCCGAGGAGGGGAGAAGGTGAAATCATTCAATACCACACACCTAATTACACATTTGAAAGTGCATCACCCCCAAACGTTCAGCGACTACTTAGAACAAAAGCAGAAAAAAACTATGCCCACTTCTAACAACTAAACAAGCTCAAGTCGAGCAGTCATTTGAAAGAATAAGAACATTTCAGCGAGACAACTCAAAGGCAGAATCCATTAACTTCTTGGAACTCTAGGGGCGCAATTTCATTTTTGGATGAAAAACGTTCCCGTTTTAAACAAGATATTTTGTCACAAAAAGATGCTCGACTATGCATATAATTGCTACTGTTCGAAAGAAAACACTCTGACGTGTCCAGAAATACAAAGATCTTCTCTGTGCGTGCCCTTTAACGTGAGCTTCAGGCAAAACCAAGATGAGATGGCATCCAGGAAATGACAAGGATTTTTGAGGCTCTGTTTGTCATGATCTCCTTATATGGCTGTGAACGCAAGAGGAATGAATCAACCCTCTCTGTCGTTTCCCCAAGGTGTCTGCAGCATTGTGACGTATTTGTAGGCAGATCATTGGAAGATTGACCATAAGAGACCACATTTACCACGTGTCCGCCCGGTGTCCTGCGCCGAAATTGGTGCGCAAAAGTCACCTGCCAGTATTTTTCCAAGGAATACAGAGAGGAAAGCAAGCTTCCACGAACTGCATGTCAATGAAGAGATATGTGAAAAAACACCTTGAGGACTGATTCCAAACAACGTTTGCCATGTTTCGGTCGATATTATGTAGTTAATCCGGAAAAAGTTTTACGTTGTAGGTGACTGCATTTTCGGTTCGTTTCAGTAGCCAGGCGCAACGTAGAAAACGGAACGATTTCTCCTACACACAGACGCTTTCAGGAAACACTGCGCATTTGGTATGTGACAGAGCCTCCTCATTGAAAACATCAGAAGCTCTTCAAAGGTAAATGATTTTATTTATTTGGTTATCTGGCTTTTGTGAAAATGTTGCGTGCTACATGCTACACAAAATGCTATGCTAGCTTTGCATACTCTTACACAAATTAGTCCATTTCTATGGTTCAAAAGCATATTTTGAAAATCTGAGATGACAGTGTTGTTAAGAAAAGGCTAAGCTTGAGAGCAAACGCATTATTTTAATTTTATTTGCGATTTTCAGAAATCGTTAACGTTGCGTTATGCTAATGAGCCTGAGGCTTTAGTCACGATCCCGGATCCGGGATGGGGAGTTTCAAGAGGTTAACGCCAAGATAATGGAATTCATTGCCCTTAAAACTTCTTACGGCTGAAATCCTGTTAAAGGGATCGATTTGACAACAGCCAGTGACAGTGCATGGCGCCAAATTCAAACAACCGATATCTCATAATTAAAATTCCTCAAACATACAAGTATTATACACCATTGTAAAGATAAACTTGTTGTTAATCCCACCACAGTGTCCGATTTTCAAAAAGGCTTTACGATGAAAGCACACCATCTGATTATGTTAGGTCAGAGCCTAGTCACAGAAAAACAGCCATTTTCCAGCCAAAGAGAGGAGTCACAAAAAGCAGAAATAGAGAAAATTTATTACTAACCTTTGATCTTCGTCAGATGGCACTTATAGGACTTCATGTTACACAATACTTGTATGTTTTGTTTGATAAAGTTTATATTTATATCCAAAAATCTCACTTTACATTGTGTTTTATTCAGTAATGTTTTGGAGAAAAAAATCTGGTGATTTTGCAGAGAGCCACATCAATTTACAGGAATACTCATCATAAACGTTGATTAAAAGATACCAGTATTATGCATAGAATTAAAGATATACTTCTCCTTAATGCAACCGCTGTGTCAGATTTCAAAAGCACACTATGCGATAATCTGTGTACAGCGCTCAGCCACCATACAGATACCCGCCATGTTGTGGAGTCAACAGAAGTCAGAAATAGCATTATAAATATTCACTTACCTTTGATCTTCATCGGAATGCACTCCCAGGAATCCCAGTTCCACAATAAATGTTTGTTTTGTTCAATAAAATCCATCATTTATGTACTAAAACCTCCTTTTTGATTGCTTTTTTAGTCCAGTAATCCAAATGCACAACGCGTGAGCACTAAATCCAGACAAAAAGTCAAAGTTCTATTACAGTTCGTAGAAACATGTCAAACAATGTATAGAATCAATCTTTAGGGTGTTTTTATCATAAATCTTCAATAATGTTTCAACCGGACAATTCCTTTGTCTTTAGAAATTAAAAGGAGCAGTGCTCGCTTTCACGGCCTCGTGCGAGACTTAACTCATTGCATTCTGCCAGACACCTGGTTCAAACAGCTCTCATTCGCTCCCCCTTCACAGTAGAAGCCTGAAACAAGGTTCTAAAGACTGTTGACATCTAGTGGAAGCCTTAGGAAGTGCACTTGAACTAAATTTACACTATCTTGGATAGGCAAAGACTTGAAAACCTACAAACTTCAGATTTCCCACTTCCTGGTTGGATTTTTTTCTCAGGTTTTTGCATGCCATATGAGTTATGTTATACTCACAGACATCATTCAAACAGTTTTAGAAACTTCAGTGTTTTCTATCCAAATATACTAATAATATATCTTAGCATATCTTAGCTTCTGGGCCTGAGTAGCAGGCAGTTTACTCTGGGTACTTTATTCATCCAAGCTACCCAGTACTGCCCCACAGCCATAAGAAGTTAGCAATCAACTGTTCTCTGTGGATGATGTTTGCTTTCGCTGACTGGTCGAGCACCTCGAGCCCCGGTACACACTACCAAGTAGGCGCTATTTTTTTAGATGTTGCCCTACCGGAGTTACACAGTATTGTTGAAACGCACATCCGTGAGCTACTTGCTATGGGCATCACTGCTATTAGCTTCACAACTAACATTTGGACCAGCGATGTCAGCCCCATGAGCATGCGGTGTTTGACCGCACAGTGGGTCAACAAGGATTTAATCCGGAGGAAAGCCGTATTGTATGCTCAAGAATGTGCTGGTACTCATACCGCTGCTGCCATGTCAATGGCATTTGAGAACATGTTTGAAACTTGGAAACATGAACACCTAGCTCCATTCGAACAACTGACTCGAGAAATGAGCTCAACTTCTGCAGCAGACGTGATACCATCTGTCATGGCATTGAAACGCCTACTCAACAAAACTGCCGACATAGACCATAGGGTTAAAATAAAAGTACTCTACTAGAGGCTGTGAACAGGCGTTTTGGTGGGTATTCTCTCTGAGCCTCTTTACTGTGTCGCCACCATGCTCAATGCTAAGTACAAGGACCGCTACTTCGATACAGACAAGAAACAGGGTTTACGTGAAATGTTAGACCTAGCTAGACAAGTTGGAAACGGACACAGTGACAGTGCATACTGAGGAAGAGAGGCCACAGACAGACAGAGCTGAAACTTCACTGCTTGACATGTATGATGAAATCCTGGTTGAATGAAATTACTAAACAAATGAACAACGAAATAGCACAGAAAGTAAGTGAAATAGATAAGTTTTGATTATGTTTTACTGGTAACGGGGACATATGTAAATGCCAACAAAATAACTTTTTGGTGTGTGCGTGTTTGAACTATTTAACTACTGGAATGCTTAAAAGGCTGTTTATATTTTTAAATATTGGTATCGTTTTTTTTGTCGAGGAAAATATTGGATATTGGTATCGGCCACAAATGTCATATCGGTGGATCTCTAGTTAATATGCTTCGATGTTACAGCGATGATGTTGATAATGTTTGTAATGATGAAGGTTATTCTAAGGTGGCAACTTTGGAGGTCCCTCCTAGCTCTCTCACTTTTTTTTTCTTCCCATCCCTCTACTTTCCATTACAGGGCTAACACTTGTTAACGCTTTCTCTCATCACTCTCTTTTCGCCTCACCCCCTCTCTCTCTAAGAAACACACCCTCCCAAGCACTCATCTGCTTGCTCTCTCCCCGCATGTCTCTGTGACACTGAAGCTCCTCTGAGGGGTGAAACCAGGCTACTCTCTCCCAGGTAAACTGTTCTCCATCCTCCCTCATTTTCTCTCTCTCTTTCCATCCTTCATCAATCTCTCTGTCCTCATTCACTATCTCACTCTTTCGCCCACTCTCCGCTCTCCTCTCTCACAACTCTCTCTCTCTCTCATACACCCGGAGGCTAAATGGCCACTGTAATGGGATTGGTCTGTTAGATTGGGATTGATAGTACTCATAACTGCCTGTTGTGTGATCTGCTGCTGTACCGTAGGTAGTGGTTCTATCTGTGTGTGCTTTCTCTGAATGGGTTGCCGTTCCTGATTTGTCTTTTTTACTTCAGTTTGCTTGAGTGTGTTATGTACTGGATGTGAGTGTAGCAGCTACCTGGATTCTAGGAGTTCTAGTTCTTTCATGGTTGAGTGCAGCTAAATGGGAGTGTTTTTTAAAGAGTATCGCTGAAAAGCAAAGTCCTCAATACTCTCCATTTGTTTTTGGAGGGTTAATGGTGGCTAGGGAGAGAATGACTAATCAGTGTATGTGAGTGTGTGTGGTCTACATATGCATGATTCAGTTATACAGACATATTCCCTCCACTTCCTGGTGTGGGTGTGCTCCTTGCCTTTCTTGATACGTCAAAGGCAGTAAAATAAATATTGACAGCTTCTACGGGCTAATCAGCCTGGTCTTACTGGATTGGGTTGAATGAATCCCTAGACTTTGTGAAAATATGAGAACAGCACTTTGGTTAGAGCTCCTCTTCTTATAGTTTATAATGTTACCTGAATACATGATCAATGACCTTCATCCTAGCCCCTTGTTCATTTCTGTCAAATCCCTCTGGGTTCTTCTTGTGGTTCAGATTACTGTTGTGAACGTTTAAACATTTAAACGAAGTTGGGATTTTTAACATTAATTAAGAGAAATTATCACAACTCTCTCTCTCCCTTGCTCTGGCTCGCCTGCTCTTTCTCTTCGCTTATGATGAGTGTGTTTGTGTTCAGTCTTCGGTCTGTTGCGTGTTGAATATCCTAGCCTATTCATTGATGACAGACCAGCTTTACTGGAGTTGCAAGACATTGCAAGCCACGAAATTTCAAGGTACAGCATTCCATTGTGATATACAGCTTTTGATTGCCGATTTAGAGTCAGGCCTAGTGCACAGTTCTGTCTGCCTGGTGGCGGACCTGCCTATACTGTGCCCCTCCCCTCTCGCTATTAAAGATGCAAGTGTTTGTTCTTCAAAGTATGGAAATGAATCAGTCTTCCTAGCGGAATCTAATCTTGACCCTCGGAAATGGGAGTCGACATGCAAGGA
This sequence comes from Oncorhynchus masou masou, assembly GCF_036934945.1. Classification (NCBI taxonomy): domain Eukaryota; kingdom Metazoa; phylum Chordata; class Actinopteri; order Salmoniformes; family Salmonidae; genus Oncorhynchus; species Oncorhynchus masou. The sequence continues at coordinate 30,666,794 of NC_088241.1, read as the reverse complement.
GTCGAGGAATAAACAATTTTGGAGTCTGCTCTCCGCCACTACGTCATCAGCAGCAAAGTCCTGTATGGCAATTATTTTAAGTTAAATGAGAATGAAATGCAAACTTTACGAGGTGGAATTGAGGTACAGTAATGGTAGTACAGGTGCAATGCATAACCATCTGAGAGACAAACTGTTGCTGGCAGCAGCGCAGCTGCATTGTGAATTTGCGTGGTTATTATAGTTTATCTTCTTAGGGCTGGGGGCAGTATTGAGTAGCTTGGATGAATAAGGTGCCCAGAGTAAACTGCCTGCTACTCAGGCCCAGTTTATAATATATGCGATTTGGATAGAAAACACTCTGAAGTTTCTAAAACTGTTTGAATGATGTCTGTGATTATAACAGAACACATATGGCAGGCAAAAACCCAATAAAAAATCCAACCAGGAAGTGGGAAATCTGAGGTTTGTAGTTTTTCAAGTCATTGCCTATCGAATATACAGTGTCTATGGGGTCATATTGCAATTCCTAAGGCTTCCAGTAGATGCCAACAGTCTTTAGAACCTTGTTTGATGCTTCTACTGTAAAGGAGGGAGGAATGAGAGCTGATTGAGTCAGGGCTCTGCCAGAGTGGCATGAGCTGATCACATGAGAGTTAGCTTGCATTCCATTGCATTTCCACAGACTAAAGAATTCTCCGGTTGGAACATTATTGAAGATTTATGATAAACATCCTAAAGATTGATTCTATACTTCGTTTGACATGTTTCTACGAACTGTAATATGACTTTTCGTCTGAACTTTCGCCTGGACTTGCCCGTGCCTCGTGAGTTTGGATTGCGTACTAAACGCGTGAATAAAAAGGTATTTGGACATAAATGATGGACTTTATCGAACAAAACAAACATTTATTGTGGCACTGTGATTCCTGGGAGTGCATTCTGATGAAGATCATCAAAGGTAAGTGAATATTTATAATGCTATTTCTGACTTCTGTTGACTCCACAACATGGCGGATATCTGTATGGCTTGTTTTGTTGTCTGAGCGCTGTACTCAGATTATTGCATGTTGTGCTTTTTCGGGTAAAGCTTTTTTGAGATCTGACACAGCGGTTGCATTCAGGAGAAGTTTTTAAGGTTTCATGTCTAACACTTGTATTTACATCAACATTTATGATTACTATTTCTGTAAATTGATGTGGCTCTCTGCAAAATCACCGGATGTTTTGGAGGCAAAACATTACTGACCATCACACGCCAAAGTAAACAGATTTTTTTTATATAAATATGAACTTTATTGAACAAAATATACATGTATTGTGTAACATGAAGTCCTATGAGTGCCATCTGATGAAGATCATCAAAGTTTAGTGATTCATTTTATCTCTATTTCTGCTTTTTGTGACTCCTCTCTTTGGCTGGAAAAATATGTTTCTGTTTTTAGGTGCAGACCAAACATAATCGTTTTGGTGTGCTTTCGTCGTAAAGCCTTTTTTGAAATCGGACACTGTGGTGGGATTAAGAACAGGTATCTTTTTAAAATGGTGTAAAATACTTGAGATTTCTGTTGTTTTGAATTTAGCGCCCTGCACTTTCACTGGCTGTTGTCATATCGATCCCATTAGCGGGATCTTAGCCATAATTAAACATTACTGTTTTTTTCCCATTTGTCACATCCCTAGTTTAGATGTACATTTCGCTATGTCTTTGTGCTGCTTGTGTTTGATTTGGGGAGAATTGACCTTCAGTCCCAATCGGCTAGTGTTTAACCAAAGTGAGCTTGGTGATCGCAGTGAACCGCCTGTCTTATCGAACCGCCTGTCTTATCGAAATCCTGCTCTGCCTGCTCACGGCCTCAGAGGCACAGCAGAGCAGACCTCAAAGATATGGTTTAAGAGAATTCCCTCTGAGTGTATACATCTCCTACTAGACACAGTGGGAGTAACCCTAGGTGGGTCTGGGGAACGTTGGTCTTAAATGCCATTGGGTTTTGAGAGCTTTCTGTCTTCTAGGTTTCGTTATTTGTAAGTTCTAGTAAAAAGAGCTATATTGTGTTTTTGCCCCTTGGTTACAATAACACCCTCAAGTTCAGCTTTGGGCATTAGTTTGGTCTGAGAAAGAATACCAAGAACTGGGCGAATCTCTCCATAGGACATATGTATGACTATGGTTTGAGCTAATGTCACTTCCACAGACCTAAGTAATGAATGTAAACAAGTTGCCCCGAGACACTGATCTTACAGCAATGTAGCATTGTCACGGTCTGATGGTTATGATCACAATTTGGTGAAGGTGAGCTGGGCCTAGATCTGTAGGCTGCTTTCTACCTTCAGCGACCCTCAAGCCCAGGGGTCAGGGGTTAGGGACTGTTCTGCATGAGTGCAGAGGTCAGGCTGTTCCACCACTTTCTCCTGCCAGCTTGCGTCCGTGCCCAGAGAGGGGCATGTAGCCCTCCAGCTCTCTCTCCATCTGCCGTACATCCGAGTAGACCTGTTTCCATGGGAACCAGCAGCACCAGGCTATATCGAGGTAAGGAGAGGCGGGAAAGATGGTTTATCGGTTCTCCAGGCACAAGCTAATTTAATATTTAGCTCATATTTTTATCCATCATTACCAGCTGTGGAAAGACCTTCCACAATGAGCACAAACTCATAACCCAGACTACTCTTTGTTCTTGGTGTCTGTGCATATTAATATGGAGACAGTTCTGATATTGTACTGTTACAGCTTTTTACGTATTGAGTGACTGAATGGTGCTTGTAATGATGCCTCATGTTATGTGACCTCAACTTATCAAAGTTACAGTAGATCTCGATTTGTTGCTGTGTCTCAATCTTCAGATGTTAAGGTTAACATAGCAGGATTTCCAGCAGACCTGGTTGCTCAAAGAACTCTTTAACAACATTATCACAATGCTTCTAGCTGTTATTGGCATGGTCAGGTTTCCTCTGTCTTTTACAAACATCCCACCAATGTCAAAATAATCTTGCTCCCTAAAGAAGTTAGAACATTAGATTAGAGCCTGGGTGAACATTTTGCTTCGCTACTCAGTGCTGTTCCTCATGTCGTCCACACATTACAACCACTTACAATCAACGTGTTAATACCGTTTTAGCCAAGGTGCCATATTGATAAGGCTGATGCCCTACAATCTTATGTCTTTTGTGTTGATGAAATCCAGGGGTAACCCCTCAAGTCTTTGTGAGGACATTTGAATGCATGACACATCCAGAGTGAAGGGATATTTAACTTGTCCTGCATTTTTAAACATGTCTCTGCAGACTCACTGCAAGTGTTCCATGGAACAAGAAGAGCGGCATGAAGGAGAGAGACTGCTTCTTCCTGGGTCTTCTTTCCCCTGGGTACCGCCATCACTTTTTGTGTGTCTGCTGACAATGCACCGCACTCACACTCCCCCTCCTCCACCCAAAACCCCCCTCCTCACTTACTGGTCTGAGCTAGGAAATCCCTTTCACAGCATGATATGCACGCCTCACACGCATGCACACAGAGACATAAAAATACACTCCGACCACACCCCAAGTCCACTTGGTACTGTTTCCAACTGATGACAGCAAAGGAATGTACTGTACAGGCAAAGGTTAAAGATAGACAGTAGAGAGGTGTGTCCCATTTCAGGCTCCCATACTGAAGGACCTGATTCTGCAGAGTAAACAATTCGCTGTTTAATTTTCTGATACTGATATTAGCTCTGGAGTTTTGCTTGTGACAACTCCTCTCAAAGGAATGTGTCACTGTAAGAAAATGGAACACCGCTGCATCGTCGGCTTCACTAACAGTACATTCACACCCTATAGACTATAAATAGATCTTTGTGAATGAGTGAGTCAGCAACTTTTCCCCGTCTGCATTCATCCACAGTAGAATTCAAATTACTATCCTGAGATTCCAGCATTGAAGTGTTTGGACTGTCAGCCTTCAACTGCTGTGCATTTTCTGTCTCACTTCCTTCATATGGTTCCTTTCTACCTGGTTATTGTAAAGCATTAAGGTAAGGGGGTCAGTGGGAAGGAAAAGCCTTTGTGAAACAACAGGAGGAAACATTGAGAGGAACCAGAGCCACTGGGGAATGGCAGGATCTCTTTCGGGTCTGGTTTGCTTACCTGATCTGACTGTCAGAATGGATTTGAGACCGACAGGCTACAGAGGATGGTGTTCTGTGCAGTGTAACGTGTGCGTGCGTTTTCAAGAAAATAACATGACAGTCTCTGCCATATTTCCCCAACCCAAGGTGATTGCTCCCTGTGTAATACAACGATTATGAATTAGCCTATTATTTCTAAGCAGTGTTGTTCCTTATCCAATCTCAAATAATTGTGAAAGGAATACAATAATGACAATGTAGCCAAGTGAAATAAACGTTATTAATAAATTTAATTAATATGAGGACAGTCTTTATAGGATTAAGTGTTTGATTTATGTCTCGTGTAGCAGCAAGAACCAACTCTGGAGTTCCAAGCTCTAAACAACCATATATTTGAGCCAGTTGAGATGAGTTTCCACGTGATCCATTGTCTCTCCAAGGGTGTGTCTCCCTTCTGACTGGTAGCCATTGGCAGTATGGTTGTTGAGCTTATGCAGAATGCCTCATCACTGGACACATATTTTGAGTCAAAGTAAAAGTCACCAGACTCAGTCGGACTGTGATGGCGCCGAAGAACATTATTTTGTCATATATTTTTTTTGTGTTTTGTGTAACTTTTTTTAATGTAACATGATGTTGCTGCTACCTTCTCTTATGACAAAAACTAATTCTGGTCATCAGAAAAGTGATTACTCACCGTGGACTGGAAGAAACTTTTTCCTTTAACGAATCCAACGAGAAGGATATCCTGCTTTCACTGGAACAGGCCCAGATCCACGCCTTTTGTGTGAAGAAAAGACGCCGGAAAAGGGGCCGCAGATCGGGCATTCTTCTGAGAATCCGGAGGCGAGCGAGTGAACTCCCACTGCCTTCCATTCTGCTGGCTAACATGTAATCATAGGTCATCAATTTTATTTTCCAATGATTAAGATGATCCTACCAACGGGACATTAAAAACTGTAACATCTTATGTTTCACCGAGATGTGGCTGAACAAAGATACAGACAATATAGAGCTTGCAGAATTTTCCATGCACCAGCAGAAAAGAGACGCTACCTCTGGTAAGACGAGGGGTGGGGGTGTGTGTCTTTGTCAATAACAGCTGGTGCGCGATGTCTAATATTAAATAAGTCTCTAGGTATTGCTCGCCTCTCTACCAAGAGAGTTCTCATCTGTATTATTCATAGCCGTCTATTAACCACCACAAAACGAAGCTGGCACTAAGGCGCTCTCAACCAACTCAATAAGCCTCTAAGGAAAGAAGAAAATGCTCATCCTGAAGCGGCACTCCTAGTGGCACTGGACTTTAATACAGGGAAACCTAAATCAGTTTGACCAAATTTTTTACCAGCATGTCACATATGCAAATAGGGAAAATAAATCCTAGACCACCTTTACTCCACACACCGAGATGCATACAAAGCTCTCCTCTACCCTCCATTTGGCAAATCTGACCATAATTATATCTTCCTGATTTCCTGCATACAAGCAAAAGCTGAAGCCAGAAGTACCAGTGACCCGCTCAATACGGAAGTGGTCAGATGATGCAGATGCTAAACTACAGGACTGTTTTGCTAGTACAGACTGGAATATGTTCCTGGATTCATCCAATGGCATTGAGGAGTACACCACCTCAGTCATCGGCTTCATCAATAAGTGCATCGAGGACGTCGTCCAACAGTGACTGTACGTACATATCCTAACCAGAAGTCTTGGGTTACAGGCAACATCTGCATTGAGCTAAAGGCTAGAGCTGCCGCTTTCAAGGAGCGGGAGACTAATCCGGATGCTTATAAGCAATTCTGCTATGCCCTCTGATAAAAGATCAAACAAACAAAGCGTCAATACAGGAATAAGATTAAATCCTTCTACACCGGCTCTGATGCTTGTCGGATGTGGCAGTGCTTGAAAGCTATTACGGACTACAAAGGGAAGCCCAGACGCGAACTGCCCAGTGACGTGAGCCTATCAGATGAGCTAAATACCTTTTTATGCTAGCTTCAAGGCAAGCAACACTGAAGCATATACGAGAGCACCAGCTGTTCTGGAAGAATGTGTGATAACGCTCTTAGTAGCCGATGTGAACAAAACCTTTAAACAGGTCAACACTCACAAAGTCGCTGGGCCAGACGGATTACCAGGATGTGTACTTAAAGCATGCGAGGACCAACTGTCAAGTGTCTTCACTGACATTTTCAACCTCTCCTTGACAGAGTCTAATACCTACATGTTTCTGCTAGAAACATGTACTCAAGGAGGCGACGGTAAACTGCCTAAATTATTACCGCCCCGTGGCACTCACGTCAGTAGCCATGAAGTGCTTTGACCGCCCCAGCAGATCCACAGAAGATGCCATCTCAATTGCACTCCACTGCCCTTTCTCACCTGGACAAAAAACCTCAGACTTTTGTTCTTGATTAATGAAAATATTCTTGGGAAATGCCCAAGGGAAATTACCATGGCTGCTGGCACCAGACTTGCCCTTCAATGGATCTTTGTTAAAGGATTTAGTGTACTCATTCCAATTACAGGGCCTCAAGAGTCCTGTATTGTTGTTTTTTGTCATTACCTCCCCGAGTCGGGAATGGGTAATTTGCGCAACCTCCGGCCTTCCCTGGAGAACGGCCGGGGCACGTTTCTACCCTGTGAGGTGAGAAGGTCCTGGTGCAATCAACCGCGTGCCCAGCAGTATGCCCTGCACTGCCCGTGGCCGACTCCACAGGAGCCGGGGCGCCCCTCGTGAGGTCTTTGTCAAGCTGGAGGTTTTAGTAGGAACCGCACAACCGAGCCAACAACAGTTTGAGAAACAAGCGTGTCTCTGGCGCCTGGTGCGTAGCAGGGTGTCCCCCTACCACAGGCATTGCTTCCTGGGGGTGCCACTGCCCGCATTGGAACACCAATATATGGGTCAGACAGGTCGGCTGGGTCTCGCTCAGACGGGGCTCAGCTGGAGCGTATCGGAGAAACGGGGTAAACCATCTCCGAAAGGGGCTCCACCAATAGAGCCAAATCCACGTGGGACGGGAGGAACCATCCTGCCGACGGGGGACCTCCCAGGTGGATAACGGATGCCAATTGTTCAGAAGGAATGAAACTGGCTGGACAACAGAGAGGACCCATGCATGCAAGGTGAACGTTGGGATAGAGCAGCTGCCAAGGACAGAGCTCAATATCCTCCCGCAACCAAGCTGGGAACTGGGCTCAAGAACAAACAACAACCAAACGGTCGCCGAAGGGAGGGATCACCTTCGGAGCGTTAAAACCGTGGTCCAAAACCCTCGAAATAGCCCATTTCTACATCTTCTATGACAGTCCATCAGACCACTATGAGGTCTACCTGTGTCGATTCTAAGCTTCCTGGAGCAACCGGAAGTGGTTAAATTCACCCAAAAGGTATTTGGATGTACATCACCAGCAAAGGTGAAAATGACTCTGCATTCAACCCTGTGTAGATCAGTCAATTCTCAACGTAAAGACTTAAAACTCAGGATTCTGTAAGTGTCTATGTCAATCAAGACGTGTGTACTAATAGCTTCCTGTGCCAACCGGAAGTGCCATAATTGGTGTCTCGGGGGCTGTTTGGAAGGGTTAAAAAATTCAGATCTGTCCAAAGCTTTGTTCGAGCTAAAAAATAACCGTCAGACATAGAGTTCCGAAACTTTAGAATCCTGTTCTAGACCTCAGGTCGATAGTGCATGGTGAGTTACGGCGCTCTAGAAGGTTCTCGGACCGAGAAACAGCCTCGTACATTTGCAATGACTTCAATTCATTTTGACCATTACGAAAATGGCGACATTTAGAAATGTCCCAGAGTCACAAGACTAGGTGCATTGTGAACCGTCTCGTCTCGAACCCAACGTTTCTGTCCGATAGCTCATTCAAGGACCCCATAGCAAGGCATGGAAAAAAGTGGATTTTCAGCACCAATTAGGGTTTTACTTGGACACCAAATGACCTATCGAGCCGAAACTTGGGATTCGGGGTCGCCTAAGCTAGGCCTACACATAACACAAGAAATGGACCCGCAGCTAGAACGTAACTACGTGTTTTATGTTTTTTTTATGGTTTGAACCGAAGGCGTTGTGAATTTTGCGCCAGCTCTGAAGTATGTGATACTTGGCTCCTAAACGAGTTGGGTAAAGTGGGTTTGGTGTCAGTTTGTATCAGTTTGGTGTCAGAATGATATCAAATTGACTGATGGACGGTGACTTGCAGGTGACTCTTGTCCATTTGCAATATGTTTAAGCGGTGAGGTACCATCACCAAAAGTGACATTCTGAAATCAACCCTAACGAGCGATGGAGAGGTACCAGAATCACTGCCCAGCCATCCCGAGTTCATCGGGCCAGTCAATTTGGCATTCCTGCACGATTTTTATGGCATGACAAATTCGTGATGGTGAATGCCCAGTTAACCGTATTGCAAATGCACAGTGACTTTGCAAGAGTGAGAAAACATAAACAAATGGACATGATGAAATCAACACCACGAGTGATTGAAAGGAACAACAATCACTGCCCGGCCATCCCGAGTTCATCAGGCCAGTCAATTTTGCATTTCTGCAGGATTTTTGAGCATGTCAAATTTCTTATGACATTTGGCCCCCACAAAACATATGCCTTATGCACAAGTAAAAAAAAAATAAAAAAATATGATAATAAAATATGACTAAAGTATGTTGATACAGTTCTTATACGTGTGTAATTGACACAAAATTCGAAAGAATTTCGAAAAACGGTCCAGAAAGCACTTTTTAGGGGTGTGTGAAGTTTTTTATGAAATTTTGCAATTATTGACTTTTGACTTCTGACTTCCTATGAAATCATATTGCAAATGGAGAAAACACATGCAATAATGCGCAAGTAAAAAAAAAAAATTATGATAATAAAATTGGACAAAAGTATATTCATACAGTTCTTACACATGTGTAATTGACACAAAATTCTAAAGAATTTTGAAAAACGGTCCAGAAAGCACTTTTTTAAGGGGTGATAAGTTTTTGACAAAAAATTCATTTTTTCAAAATTTGGCTTTTGGATGTTGACTTGGGGTCAATTTCCTATATGAAAAACCAAGGTGGAGCGCACACGCCACCTGTTGGATTTTTGAAGTGTTACAACTGGCAATTGCCATATGGCATTTGCAAAACATTTTGCATGGATCAATGCCGATTTGGGTGGTATTGTCCATCGTGTACATGGTTTGTACTATACCAATGGTTTCCCATTCATTTTTGTCCATTTCAGGGGGGAATTCCCTTACCTACATTGTTCTAACATGCCAGAGGCTGTTCACCTTGGAGATCCCCCCCCGAATGGCTTCGCCCATCTCTTAGGACCAACTGATCCATGTTCAACTGCTGTTCACATGAAACCCTTCTCCACTTCGGCCTTCAAAGTTCTCATTTGAATATTTGCTACTACCACCAAGATCTGCACCCGCGGGGGCTTCACGCGGGCCCGTGCCCTAGGCTTCCGTGCTCACCGCAGCAGCCCTCCTATTTGTCGCGGTGTAGCCCTCGAGGCTCCCGTGGCCGGCGACGGCCGGGTATGGGTCCGACGCTCCAGCGCCATCCATTTTCAGGGCTAGTTGTTTTGGCAGGTGAGCTGTTACACACTCCTTAGTGGATTCCGACTTCCATGGCCACAGTCCTGCTGTCTATATCGACCAACACATTTTCCGGGGTCTGATGATCATCGGCATCTGGCGCCTTAACCCGGCATTTGGTACATCCCCCAGCGCCAGTTCTGCTTACAAAAGTGGCCCACTAAGCGGCTCACCTTCCACGGTCGGCTCCAAGCCAGCGAGCCGGGCTTCTTCCCCATTTAAAGTTTGAGAATAGGTTGAGATCGTTTCGGCCCCAGACATCTAATCAATCGCTTTACCAGATAAAACTGCGAGACTTCGAGTGCCAGGGAAACTTCGGAGGGAACCAGCTACTACATTGATTGATTAGTCTTTCACCCCTATACCCAGGTCGGATGACCGATTTGCATGTCAGGACTGCTACGGACCTCCACCAGAATTTCCTCTGGCTTTGACCTGCCCAGGCATAGTTCACTATCTTTCAGGTCCTTTCGCACGCGCTCACGCTCCACCTCCCTGACGTAGCGGGTGAGACGGGTTCCCCACAGGGCCGGGATCCCACATCAGCCGGCGCGCACCGACCCACACTTTCATTGCGCCACGGGTGTGTTCAGAGAAAGCGCTCTAACTTGCGGGTTAGACGATATCGCCACTGACCCCTGGCGCCAGTTTACGTGAGCCGATCCCCGTCCTGGTGACGCAATGCGGTCGGGTGCACACTGAGGACAGTCTGACCCAGTTGACAGCCGGGGCCAGGGGACCCTGTCCCCCCCCCGCAGGGGGACATGATGCGGCCCGGGAAGCAGCGAGTACGGATTAGGGGCGCTGTAAAGAGCATGGACGAAACCGGTAGCCACATTTGCCCACAGCCCTTTCCTCCACTTAGTAGTATGTTTAAATTCAAGGGGTTGTCTCGTCTGATCTGAGGTCAAAGTGAATGGAATGTGGCTGGGCGCCCGGGCTCACCTTTTCAATCCGGTTCAGGCCGGCGGTCAGAGCTCAGCGGCCCGAACCTAACCCTGAGCGCTACCCTGAGAACCGGTGGCGGCCTGCGACTGCCCCAGCCGCAGAAACACGGGGGTTCCGGGGATGTCAAAGCAACCCTCAGACAAGCGTAGCACCTTGCGGAACCTTGGGCCGCAAGGTGCGTTCAGTGTTGATGATCAATGTGTCCTGCAATTCACTTTAGTTCTCGCAGCTAGCTGCGTACTTCATCAACACACGAGCCGAGTGATCCACCGTGATCCATCCACGAGCCGAGTGATCCACAAGTCGTACTCGTTAGTTTTTTTGTTTTGCGCAGAGACTAGTGGCTAGGGTGGATTGGGGAGTTTGCCCTCATTTCCCAAGCCCGCCCTTCACCAGAGTGAGAGGTCACAGTTCTTGGAGCAAAAAGGTTTGAGGTTGAATGAAAAGCAACCGCGTGCGTAGCCACCGCTGCGACGGACTGGGAGACATTAAACCCTCGCCTGCACCGGGGTGCAGAGTGGTTGGCTAGGTTCCCTGAACCGTTCCAGGGTCCTTGGTGAAACCCAAGCAGCTTAATGTTGGAGACCAAGGCGGGAAGACCCGCTTCAACGGCAATCCCCTTCGGATGCGGCTGACGCACCTGCCCACGGGGAAAGGGGGGGTGGAGCCGGCCGGGCGTAACCCAGGTGACATGGAGATGCGGGGAACCAGGCTGGGGCCGATGCCACCCTCCCGGCCAAGAACCCCACCCCGAGGGAAGGGAGAGGCGGGAGGCGTGAGCCCCCTACCCAACCCACAGCAGAGTTGTTTTTTGGAGCACAGCCCCTCGCCCGCGGCTGGCAACCCATTAATGATCCTTCTGCAGGTTCACCTACAAAAACCTTGTTACAACTTTTACTTCCTCTAGATAGTCAAGTTTGAGCGTCTTCTCGGCGCTCCGTCAGGGCCGTGACCGACCTCCGCAGGGCCGATCAGAGGACCTCACTAAGCCATCCAATCGGTAGTAGCGACGGGCGGTGTGTGTACAAAGGCCAGGGACTTAATCAACACGAGCTTATGATCCGCTCTTACTGGGAATTCCTTGTTCATGGGAAATAATTGCATTCCCCAATCCCTATCATGAGTGGGGTTCAGTGGGTTACCCACGCCTCTCCGTGAGGGGTAGACACAAGCGGAGCCGCAGACATCACAGACCTGTTATTGCTCAATCTCGTGTGGCTGAAAGCCACTTGTCCCTCTAAGAAGTTGGACACCGACCGCTCGGGGCCGCATGACCAGTTAGCATGCCGGAGTCTTGTTCATTATCAGCGTTCAACACCATAGTTCCCACGAAGCTCAACACTAAGCTAAAGACTCTGGGACTAAACACCTCCCTCTGCAACTGGATCCTGGACTTCCAGACAGGCCGCCCCCAGTTGGTAAAAGTAGGCAGGAACACGTCTGCCACGCTGAGCTTTAACACTGGGGCCCCTCAGGGGTTTGTACTTTGTTTCTTCCTGTATTCCCTGTTCACCCACGACTGCGTGGCCAAACACGACTCCAATACCATTATTAAGTTTGCTGAAGACACAACAGTCGTAGGCCTGATCACCGACAACAATGAGACAACCTATAAGGAAGAGGTCAGAGAACAGGCAGTGTGGTGCCAGGACAACAACCTCTCCCTCAATGTGAGCAAGCCAAAGGAGCTGATCGTGGACCACAGGAAAAGGCGGGCCGAACAGGCCCCCATTAACATCGACTGGGCTGTAGTGGAGCGGGTGGAGAGTTTCAAGTTCCTTGGCGTCCAAACATAACAAGACAGTTGTGAAGAGGGCACCTCAAAACCTTTCCCCCCTCAGGAAACTGAAAAGATTTGGCATGGATCCCCAGATCCTCAAAAGGTTCTACAGCTGCACCATCTGTGTGTGCGTCCTCGCACACTATTGAACGAGGTGATTGATTGTCAGACAGCTCCATATGCATTGCTAATCTACTGACAAATTTTCAAAGCTAATCAGTAGCTTACGTCAGCTAGCTGCCTAGGCAATTTTTTGTTGTTGTATAACTCCAGGATTTTTGGAGTCAACTCTGACTCTTGTGGTCAAGGAGTCGACTCCACTACTATTCATTAGTGTGTGTGTGTGTGTGTGTGTACACATGCTTGAGTGTGTACACATGCTTGAGTGTGTACACATGCTTGAGTGTGTACACATGCTTGAGTGTGTGTATATGTCTGTATGTGTGTGTGCACGTACGTACTGTATGCATACTTGTTTAAATGTGTGTGCTTGCATGAGAGATGATGATGTGCTTGCTCACTCTAGTAGGCTTTCCCCTTGTTGTCCTGGCAAAGCCCTAATGTGTGTTTCCCTGCTCTGAGCTGAAGTCTAGACTTCACTGCCATGCATAATTCAGATGGTGCTCTCCCCCACCCTAAAACCGCCTAATCATTCTGTTTAAAGGTTGCATCAATACTATGCCAGAGATTATTAAGCCTTACACTGTGATGGCCAACGTGTGCTCAGTTCAAACAACACAAGTAGGAAGGGGGAAGACACTTTCCTTTCTTCTTTTTTTTTCTCTCTCTCAATATTTCAAAATACAATATGTATCGCCCTTCTATGCACTCTGCCTTCATAGTGGGGTCTTTTTTCTCCCCATTCATCTTCCCACTCTTTACCTGTCTTTTCCTGTCTCTCCCACTCATGCCTTTTTTATTTCTCAGTCTCACACTCCTGTAGTATTCTCACACTCAATTTTCCTTCTTGGGAATTGTGTGTGAAGAGACCACATTGGTACATGACCTAGCTACAGTATAAAACAATCCCTTTTCTAACTATTCTAGCTGATTCCCAAGGCTTAACACCACGATGTAGCTGGACAGCTCAGAACATTTTCTTGTCTACCTCTCTTACTGTGAGGCATTTGAGTTCATTTTAATGCCGTCACACTACTGTTGATGGTACTCTGCTGTAAACAAAGTTAACTTCTGTTTGACGAAACAGACAAAATGGATGATCATCATATGTGGGGGAACGTGGAAATGGAGCTGATAATCTGTCATTCACTTCCAAAAAGGAAGAGTGTTTCTGTTTTATTTTACAATGTAATGAACCCAGACTGTGCTGTGTTTTTCAGGAACATATGGAGAAAGAGAGAAACCCGGGCTCATTAAAAAAACCTGTCACCGCTGCCCAAGCTGGAGTCTGTCAGACTAGTCTTCTGCTAGGCCTGTTTAGCCAGCCGCTGGAACACTGAATAACTCCACACAGCCTCTCAGAGTTATCTCTCTCTCACACACTCACTCACCCTGTCAACTTGTCAGCCTCTGCCACTGCTTTTGCCTTACCCAGAGAATTATGATTTACTCCCGATTGATTTAAAATAAAACTTGTTGAAGTATTATATAAGATGTTATCATACTTTTATTGATTGTTATACTTATGCACCTGATTACCTAATAGTGTGGCCTATTATGAACATCAGAGATATGGAGGGATATCTTTTATATCCTGTTGCAGCAGGGAGGAGAACACAGTTTACAATGCAAGATCACTATGCACATGAGCAGAGAGAATAAGAGAGTAAGCTATCCTGAGAAGTGTGTGTTGATGGCTCTGCTCTGATGATGGATGTCAGTGGATGGGCCTCAGCTCGGACTGTCAGCAGTTGGCTACGCAGCTCAGTGACATTTGCTCCCAGAATGTGTTTTGATTGGCTGCGGTACAATATTTCTGTGTGTGGAGTTGAGACCTGGGTTTCTCCTAATGTGGGAAATATAACAGCAGATATGTCTTGATAAAAGAGGGGAGCACTTCCTCATCTTCCTGCAGTCTTTTTTCTCTCTCTTCAGCTACTTCACCCATTGCTGTCAACTCATTTTTACTCATTACAAGAAGATAGCCCCCCTTTCCCTAGCTTTAGAACAAGATCAAATAAGCTCAGGCTGAATTTAAAATGTTTGTTTAGACTTGGTGCCATGACATTGTCACACTTTTACCCCCTCTGTTGGCGCTGCTGCCCTGGATGTTGACCTTGCTTGGCCATCTCAGAGCAGTGGTGTCTCGTGCAGACTGTGCTCTAGCCAGATGGTTTGGAGTCAGAGGTAGATACACAGTGGTGTGGTAGATATTTAGACTTTTTCTCTCTCACTGTGTCTGATCTCTTTTTGGAACTAGGAGGTTTTATGTTGGGTATTGCACATTAGTGCATTGAGACCATCCGAGCACATTTCTGCATACCGAACCAATAATTACAGGGTAGAGGTACACTGAAATAGACATGTTCTGTATGTGGTAGAGACCCTTCAGCATACAAGTAGGGCAAGAAAAGATCAGAGCAATAACAGTACTACCGCAATTACCTCGCTAATGTCATCATTAGAATGCTTCCCCCACTCATCAGGCCAAGGAAATGTGGCCTTATTTGTCAGGGTATGATATGTGGCAGTAATATCAACGTGAGAGTCAGTGTTTGGTCACAGGGCTTTGACTAGGCCTTAACCCCATGACAAACAGTCTGTTTTTGGTGTCTGTAGGGACTGGACACCTAGCCATTGATAGTGTCACGAGTCATAACCAATAATGATTAAACAAATGCCTAGGTGTATTTTGTCAGGTCTGCCTAAGCTCTGTGACTCACTTCTGCTTATTTCTGTTTCTGCAGATCCAGAGAGGTGCTTGGATTGACCAGTGACGGCCTAAGAGGAACAAGAGAAGACCCAGAGGTTTCTACTCAGCAGAACCGCAGTGTCAGAACGGTCCAGCAGTATGCCAAGCCAAACCCTCATCTAGCTCCCAGTCCACGGTGAAGACCTGTCACAATGGCTCAGGCCGGATGGGAACAGGATTTCTCCGTGATGAGAGAGGATCTATGTTTACCTACATCCTCTATGCTGCTCTGGGGCACATTTTAATTATGTCTTATTTGATCCTCTTGAATGACTTTTGGCCTGCTCATAAAAAAGGTACTCCATTAGATGTTCCCTTGTTCCAGGCATCTCTGCGGCACTGTGGCTAGCCTCATGAGGCTGTGTGGCACACTGCTCCCAGGCGCATTCCCTGTGTGTCTGTAAGGCCTCCTCCCCACTCTATGGAGGCGGAGCACAGCCATCCTGCTGATGGTGAGCGATCCGGAAGGAAACAGCAGCCTCTGTCTGCTGAGGCCGCTGAGTCCCCCACAGGGTCCGGTCCACCTCAGCCACAGCAGCCGCCATCCAACCCCTGCCCTGTCCACGTTGGCCAGGGACGCCTCCACCACCGCAAGCCCAAGCGTAGCGACCTGCTTCTCAGGCTTCAGCATCAACACAAGACCCAAGCAGCAGCATGGCAGCTCTCAACAGACACCCCAGGTCCTTCAGGAGGCAGCATCTCCTCCCCCTCCCCCTCCACCTCATCCCTACAATCCTCCTCTACCCAAGGCCACAAAACTCAGTGGGTCCAGTCCCAGCCCAGTCAGGAAGCCACAGAGAACAGCCCGTCTAAAAGAGGTGAGAGGAAGCCCCAGAAACCAGGGAAGTATGTGTGCACTTACTGCGGCCGTCCATGTGCCAAACCCAGCGTTCTCCAGAAACACATCCGCTCTCACACAGGGGAGAGGCCTTACCCCTGCGTCCCCTGTGGCTTCTCCTTCAAGACCAAGAGTAACCTGTACAAGCACCGCAAGTCCCACGCCCACCGAATCAAGGCAGGCCTGGCGTCCAGCCAGGATGAGCTGAGCCTGAGTGGACCTGCGATGTGCGCCCTGGGAGAGGATCCCGAGGAGCCTACAGAGGGGGAGAGCACAGACTCTGAGGAGGAGTCGGGTCAGTACAGGAAGGAGAGGTTTAGCAAGCAGAAGAGTAGCAGCAGTTTGGCACTGTTAGAGCAAGAGGAGGGCCAGAGGTCTGACAACTCCCAGGCCGTGAAGCAGAGACTGGCCATGAGGCTGAGTGAGAGGAAGCGTGGCCCCATGGCCTCCCCAGAAGACCCTCCCTCCTCCTCCACCTCCTCACTGGGCCCCAGCAGTAAAGGCAGCCAAGAGTCAGGCTACTTCTCCCTTTCGAGGAGCACTGAGATGAGCCGAGCTGACTCCCAGGTGAGCCCTCCCACCGCCAAAACGTATGCCGAGATCATCTTGGGCAAGTATGGACGGATTGGAGGGCAGCGAGGTCCCCATCAGCAGCACACCCACTCTTCTTCACCAGGGATGGAGGAGAAGAGCAGCATGCCCTTTAGCATGCCCAAGACGCAGGTCATCGAGCACATCACCAAACTCATCACCATTAACGAGGCGGTAGTGGACACCAGCGAGATCGACAGCGTCAAGCCCAGGCGCTCCTCACTCTCCAGGAAGAGTAGTCTGGAGTTACCCAAGTTCTCCTGCCCCAAAGACCCCTATATGTTTGAGCCTAAGGGAGAAAGCCCAAGCCCCAGTATGGCAGGCCAATCATTCTTTCCCCATGTCCAAGACGTGGACCCATCTGGGGTCCAGAAGTCTTCCTCCTCAGTGCCTCTGCTGAGAAGCCACTCAATGCCCACCTCAGCAGGCCAGGGAAACCACTCCTCTACCTCTCCCTGGGGCTTCTGTCGTCTGAGCCACTCCGTTGATGAGCAGCAGGCCGTGGTGGCTGAGATGAGGGTGGGGGGGCAGCACCGTTTGCTGAGGCGCCAGCCCGCCATCGAGATGCCCCTCGGGGCTGAACTCAGCCTGGAGGAGGCTGGCCCCTCCTACACAGTAACAGAAAGTGGCCTAACCAGGAAGCAGCAACAGCAGCAACGCAAATGTCCAAGGCTCTATGAGTGCAAGGCCTGCGGAGTCCGCTGTAAACAAAGGGAGAGTTACGAGGCCCACAGGGGTCTTTGCACAGGCCAGCCAATAAAGGAGCTGGAGAGAGGAGAGGTGGATGGGGCGTGCCGGGATGACCGTCCCCAGATGATGCACTATCAATTCCGGGCACTGGCCATGGCAGTGAGGAAGAGGAGGAAAGAGGAGAGTCTGGAGGAGGATCCTCCTAGCCCTGGGCCTACAGCTGTTGTGACCTGCAGCCCCGCAATCACCACTGCAGTGCCAAGCCTGGTGGAGCAGAGTGAGGCCTTTTCAGGTGCTCTCTCACAGGCTGAGCAGCAGCAGCAAGACAGGAAGGGCATCTCTGTTATCCAGCACACCAGCTCCTTCGAGAAGCAGGAAAGTATGTCCATGGAGAGCCAGGAGTCTATAGGGCTCAGAGAGAGCCAGTCAACACTGCAAAAACAGCCGCAGCCAAAATCATCACCCTACATGTCCCGCCTGGTCCGCCAGCACAACATCCAAGTGCCAGAGATCCTAGTGACGGTGGAGCCTGATGCTGATATGTTGTCAGTGTCGCCCATGGCGACGGCATCCTCGTCCAAGGAGCCAGAGAGAGTGGTGGAGGAGTTCCAGTGGCCTCAGCGTAGCCAGAGTATGGCTCAGCTCCCCGCCGAGAAGCTGCCACCAAAGAAGAAGCGTCTCCGTCTAGCCGAGGCTGCTGCCCAGTCTTCCGGGGAGTCCAGCTTTGAGTCGGTATCGCTGGGGCCCCGGAGCCCCAGCCAGGAGAGCAACATTTCCCACTCACCCAGCCGATCTGCCTCCTTTGAAGACATGGGGGGGAAACCTGCTGAGCCTTCCCCCTGGGGCTCCAGCTGCACCCAGGGCTCCCACATGCTATCTGTACCCTCGGGCCCCCACCAACAATATCAACCCCAAAGAGAGATGCGGCGCTCAGCCTCGGAGCAGGCCCCTGCCAGCCCACAGCACATGGACGAGGTTGTGGAGACGAGGAGCAAATCCTTTGACTACGGGTCCCTATCGCCACAGCAGTCTGCATCAGCCTGGAGGGAGAGGAGGAAGTGCCTACTGGTGAAGCATGCCACCCTGGGCGAGCCAGACCACGAGGAAGGGGCCGTGGCCAGCCACTCGGGCAGACCAGGGAGCCCCAAGCCGAGCCCGTCCTACACCAGCCACCTTGCCCTCCACCCAGCTGAAGCCAGCACCTCGAGGCTCAGCCCGGAGGCCATAGGGATGACTCTGCAGCTGTTCCACCAGCCCCGGATACCCCCATTCTCCATGCAACCAACTGGGCATGATCGGTTCCCTCTTGGCCAGATAGCCCAGCTCCACCCTGTCACCACTGCCATCTCAGATGTCCTCTCCACCCACATCATCCACAGAACCTTCTTACACACACACCCTTCTCCTCCAACCATACAAGTCCACCCAGGGCAGCTTCACATGGCAGAATGCTTAGGCCTGCCCCTCCATCCTTTCTCAGCTCTGTTCTCCCTGCAGAACCCCACCGGGGCTGGCGAGACTGTGTACCTCCCTGTTTCCCCTGGGCTCACCATCCAAGTCCCCACACAGCCCCCCATACCCTCTACTGTGGTTCTCCCTTCCCCATCTCCTCAGTCCTTAGTCCCCCTACCCTGCCTCTATCCCCCGCCTGTCATCGCAACGTGCCTGGCGCAGCTGACGCCAGTCGTGTCACTGGTGGTTCCAGTGCGCCTCCAGACCCACATGACCACCTATGCCAGTGCCCTGTACACCACCCTATCCCAGATCTTGGCATCAGCCCGCTCCCATGAGCCCATCTGCTGCATGGCCATGGTCATCATGGGACAGCTGGAGCAGGACAAGCTGCAGAGGTCCTATCTGAAGATCCCCACCCCAGACTTCAAGAGCTACCTGCCCCTGTCTCTGCCCCTGGAGCTGGGCCCTGTGTCCAGGGAGGGCTACGGGCCACTGGGGGCTGGAGGGAGCAAACGCATGCTCTCCCCTGCAGCCAGTCTGGAGCTTAGCACAGAGGCCCAGCACCAGCAGAAACGAGTGAAGGAGGTAGAGGAGGAGGAAGAGAAGGTTGGAGAGGAAGAGGAAAATAGGGGTACTGGGGGAGAACCTGAAGCAGGGGAGGATGAAGAGAAAGAGCCGGAGAGGGCACAGATAGGAGTAGTTACTGTGAAAGTCGAGGAGGAAGAGAAGGTACGGGACCCAGAGGGGCACAGGGAAGAGCGGGAGATGCAAGGGAAGGCTGAACCTAAGAAAGAAAAGGGGAGGGAGGAGAATGCGAGCCAGGGAGTGAGTGCTTCCTTTGTACCTCAGAGTCCAGAGCGAGCCAAAGCCCCCTCGTATACCAGCCTTCACACAACCACCTCAGTCAGCTGGTGCTACTTGAACTATGTGAAGCCCAACCCGTCTGCTCAGAGGGAGTCACAAACCTCTGTTTACACCTCCTGGAGCGTCAGCATGCACAATCCCAATCTGCCAGGCCTGTCCACCAAGCTGGCCCTGTCCCTGCTGAGCTCCAAGCAGAAGCACAGCTCGGAGACATACACCATGGCCACAGCTCTAACCCCTGGAACAGGCAAGGTGGTCTCTGCCAGCAGCAGAAAGACTTACATTTCAGAGGTAAATATAACAGCAATATTCAACATCTAGGAAAACACAGCATGGGCCAATTAGACCAAAACTACCAAAACCACTGAATTAGTTTTAGTAATGAATTATATAGTATAATGCATACCCCACAATTCCACAGCTGGAAATTACCAGACACTATGCTGTTAGATTATATACTACAACCAAAACATTGAATGTTTGACATTAATTGTTGTTCCAATGTACTGTATATCATCATTGCCAACCACGATGTCAGGGTGCGTTGGTGAAGTTGCCTGTGTCTGTCTTTGAGTGTAGGTACATGCTATCCCACCCAGGACCCCCGTCGAAGTGAAGGAGCCACCACAGCAGCCTGAGAAGAAGGGGAAGAGAGAAGAGCAAGGGCCCTCCACCTCCAAACAGAGCGAACCTCTCCGCGTCCAAATCTTTGAGGGCGGGTAAGAGAAAGAGGCCACAGGAGTACTGCATATCTCTCTGATCAGCTAATGCTAGTGGATTTGTTCTATGGGCAGATAGATTTTTCTGCAAAATTCATCATGCAGATATTCAACTTTACTGACCGATAAAGGCAAAGGCAGTAGAGATGTAACAAAACAGTAGATGTGAGTCACTGTATTCAGATACGGTAGCCTTCCCAGGCAGCACAGACCTGCCACCAAATGCAGTCTCAAAATATAAATGCCACATTATGAAGGGGAAAAAGGCAGTGACAGTGGAGAATGTTTTACACTTCAGTCTCCCAGAATAACAGAGAAACAGGTGAGCTAGCCCCCAGGGACTTAATTTATACAGACAGCAGAGCCTTTCCCATTCACAGCTGGTAGAAAATGTAGATCTGAATGTGTTGAATGGGGTTGGTATTTGTGCAGTGCAGCAGACAAGCAGAAGGCATCCCTCCAGATTTTGTTTTGAGATTCTCATTTGTATCTGTTTACCTTCCTCTCAATGACACGAGAGCAACTGAAGTTTAGCTGCTGTACTGTACATACATGTGTAGGAAAGAAGTCACTAAGTATATTGAGTAAAGGCAGTATTTGGGTGTAGGGATTGAACAAGGCTAATTGCTGCGAGTTGTGGGTGTCAGTCTTCCCACTGCAGTATCTGCTCTCACTGTTGCCTCTGAGCTTACCTAATGCTGTCTGTGGTCTAATTATTGACACTATTTTAGGATATTAATAATGATTTCTCGTAAAATTGTTAATTATGCATTGATTTATTATAACATTTGTGAAGAATGATAGTTCCAGCTAAAATAATATACAGGAGTAGAGCTTTCCATAAATAATTGTAAGTCGCTCTGGATAAGAGCATCTGCTAAATGACTTAAATGTAAATGTAAATAAATCACCATATATAATTTTCTAATTTAGAGAGCTTGCTTTGTCATAATTATCAAATCTGAAAAATTATATATAGTTGGCTCTGAACACATCTACATTACTGTGGATGCTACCATGATTATGGATAATCATGAATAATGATGAGTGATAAAGTTAGAGGCATACAGTAAATATCATGCCCCCCCCCCCAAAAAAAATACTAACCTCCCTTGTTATTGGTAATGGTGAGAGGTTAGCATGTTTTTCGGGGCATGATCACAGTTTTCCACTAATGGAATATAAAAGGAAGGTATCTGTTAAATATAATGAAAATAAGTTATTGTGTTTAATACATGCAGATATTATAAATCAGGGTTCCCCAACTGGCAGTTGTTTTACTTGGTTCCCCAATGAAACCTTTTTATTTTCTTTTGGGGGGGGATGAAAGACTGTAAATCACAAGGGAGTCAGCTTCAGGTGAATTTAATTTTGGTAATCTGTTCCCAAGTATTCCCACGGATGATGGATTGGTAGGCTGTTTGGCTGGATTTAGGACCGTGAGGACACCACCAAGTGAGCAAACAGGCTGTGTGAAGGCAAAGCTTCTGGAAGGCTGGCTGGACCAGCACAGGAGAGTTGAACATAGTGGTGCACGACTCCAGGTTTTTTGGAGAGGACTTCGACTCCTGTGATTGGAGTCGACTCTTGCTCAGCTCCCAGAACACGCTGAAACGGATGCGCACACACATACACCTCATTGTTGCAGAGTCCTACTAGGAAGACTACATTTGCATTCTAGAGGACTGACATGAGCATGTTGCTGCCATTTGCCTATGAAAAGGTTTTTCTGTTTGAATATAGAAGGTGATGTGTAGGAACTTGAATATTTCAGTGATATTTCTGCTGTGTTCAGCATTGACCGATCCCATGGGATGATGCGATGCACTCTATGCTGATAAGGCTTTTCTTTGCCATATTCTAGCCCTATTCGGACAGCTAATACTAGATATGTTGGTTTTGTAATTATTGTCCAAGCATGTGCCTTATTCCAGAGGAATTCACACAGGATTCGTTTTTCAAAACTGCCCCATGTAAGCCTGTATGGAAGCCTGCAGATATTTCAACGTCATGTCCAGACAATAATAGGCTACACTGATACCTCGTGCTTGGCTTCCAAATGTATAGGTCTCCCCATAATATTTAAATGAATGAATTGTGATCATAATCATTATTTTAGCAATCCATCCATGGTAGACGTCCTTCCTAATAGCAATCCCCCCCATCCTGCTGATTTCAGCTGCTGAACCATATTTGCACTTGACCGTGTTTATGGATGAGAAAGTGAACTTGCTATTTCCAAAAGGTTTAGCGGGGATCCTGCTTTGTGATCTATTTCCTAGGACAGGGCTCTCCAACCCTGTTTGTGACATCAACAGCCAGCCAGGGTTTCGTTCCTAAAGCCTACATATTTTGATTACCTGCACGCTTCTCACTGTCTGCCTGGTGGCCGACATGCCTAACTATGCCTGGCTGTGCCATTTCTCTCTCTCTCTCTTCTCTCTCTCGCTATCTCGCTCTCTTCTGTGAAAGATGCATGTTGTTCTCGAAGTAGACTACAAAAAATGGTGTCCTTCCTTGCAGAAATACTGAATCTTCGGAGTCTTTTCCTAGCGGAATCTAAGCTTGAAACCCAGAAATGGGAGTCGATGGACAAGGAGTCGTCTCCCCACCACTAGCTGAACATTGGCAGCAGCTGTCGGTGTGTACAGTGCCTTCGGGAAGTATTCAGACCCTTTGACTTTTTCCACATTTTTGTTAGGTTACATCCTTATTCTAAAATAAATTCCCCCTCATCAATCTACAGACAATACCCCATAATGACTAAGCCAAAACAGGTTTTTATAAATGTTAGCTAATTTATAAAAAATTCAAAAACTAAATATCACATTTACATAGGTATTCAGACCCTTTACTCAGTACTTTGTTGAAGCACCTTTGGCAGCAATTACAGCCTTGAGTCTTCTTGGGTATGATGCTAAAAGATTGGCACACCTTTATTTGGGGAGTTTCTCCCATTCTTCTCTGCAGATTCTCTCAAGCTCTCTGGTTGGATGGGGAGCATTGCTTCACAGATATTTTCAGGTCTATCCAGAGATGTTAGATCGGGTTCAAGTTCGGGCTCGAGCTGGGCCATGCAGGGACATTGAGACTTGTCCCAAAGCCACTCCTGCATTGGCTTGGCTGTGTGCTTAGGGTTGTTTTCCTGTTGGAAGGTGAACTTTCAACCCAGTCTGAGGTCCTGAGCGCTCTGGAGCAGGTTTTCATCAAGGATCTATCTGTACTTTGCTCCATTCATCTTTGCCTCGATCCTGACTAGTCTCCCAGTCCCTGCCTCTGAAAACACCCCCACAGCATGATGCTGTCACTACCAATCTTCACCGTAGAGATGTGCCAGGTTTCGCTTGGCACTCAGGCCAAAACGTTCAATATTGGTTTCATCAGACCAGAGAATCTTGTTTTTCATTATCTGAGAGTTTTAGGTGCCTTTTGGCAAACTCCAAGCAGGCTGTCATGTTCCTTTTACTGAGGAGTAGCTTCCGTCTGGCCACTCTGGCCTGATTTGGTGGGGTGCTGCAGAGATGGTTGTCCTTCTGGAAGGTTCTCCCATCTCCACAGAGGAACTCTAGACATATGTCAAAGTGACCATTGGGTTCTTGGTCACCTCCCTGACCAAGGTCCTTCTCCCCTGATTGCTCAGTTTAGCCGGGCAGTCGGCTCTAGGAAGATTATTTTTGGTTCTAAACTTTTTCCATTTAAGAATGATAGAGTCCACTGTGTTCTTGTACCTTCAATGCTGCAGACAATTTTTGGTACCCTTTCCAAGATCTGAAGAATTGTAAAAGCAAGCAGAGCAGAAACAGGCTAATATTTTGTTGACTCATGTAGCTGGCAAGGTAACTTTTGTTTAATTTAACAGAAAAAATACTACATTTGTGAATATTCCCAGTACTAAGCTAGTAGCGCTAGTGTAACTGATATTAGCCAATGTTTCATCACCGATCAACTGAGGTGAATTAATTAAATCTCTAGTAGCTAGCTCGTTTTGTCTCGTTTCAACAGAAGTACATGAACAGGGCTAGCTTTCACCAGTTGGTGTACC